>NW_027446137.1:0-81742 GCF_038048845.1 Mixophyes fleayi | reverse complement strand
TATTCATGATTCAATTCATGATTCATGATTCAATTGATGATTCATGATTCGATTCATGATTCATGATTCGATTCATGATTCATGATTCAATTCATGATTCATGATTTATGATTCAATTCATGATTCAATTCATGATTCATTTCATGATTCATGATTCGATTCATGATTCATGATTCGATTCATGATTCATGATTCATAATTCATGATTCAATTCATGATTCATGATTCATGATTCATGATTCAAGATTCAATTCAGGATTCATGATTCATGATTCGATTCATGATTCATTATTCATGATTCATGATTCATGATTCAAATTATGATTCAATTCATGATTCATGATTCATTTCATGATTCAATTCATGATTCATGATTCATGATTCATGATTCAATTCATGATTTATGATTTATGATTCAATTTATGATTCAATTCATGATTCATGATTCAATTCATGATTCATGATTCGATTAATGATTCATGATTCAATTCATGATTCATGATTCATGATTCAATTCATGATTCATGATTCGATTCATGATTCATGATTCAATTCATGATTCATGATTCATGATTCAATTCATGATTCATGATTCATGATTCATGATTCATGATTCATGATTCATGATTCAATTCATGATTCATGATTTGATTCATGATTCATGATTCGATTCATGATTCATGATTCAATTCATGATTAATGATTCAATTCATGATTCATGATTCAATTCATGATTCATGATTCGATTAATGATTCATGATTCGATTCATGATTCATGATTCATGATTCAATTCATGATTCATGATTCGATTCATGATTCATGATTCAATTCATGATTCATGATTCATGATTCAATTCATGATTCATGATTCATGATTCATGATTCATGATGCAATTCATGATTCATGATTCAATTCATGATTCGTGATTCAATTCATGTTTCATGATTCGATTCATGATTTATGATTAAATTCATGATTCAATTCATGATTCATAATTCGATTCATGATTCATGATTCATGATTCGATTCATGATTCATGTTTCATGATTCAATTCATGATTCATGATTCGATTTATGATTTATGATTCAATTCATGATTTATGATTCAATTCATGATTCAATTCATGATTCATGATTCAATTCATGATTCGAGATTCATGATTCAATTCATGATTCATGATTCAATTCATGATTCATGATTTATGATTTAATTCATTATTCAATTCATGATTCATGCTTCAATTCTTGATTTGAGATTCATGATTCGATTCATGATTCATGATTCAATTCATGATTCATGATTCATGATTCAATTCATGATTCATGATTCGATTTATGATTTATGATTCAATTCATGATTCATGATTTATGATTCTATTATTGATTCAATTCATGATTCATGATTCAATTCATGATTCGAGATTCATGATTCGATTCATGATTCATGATTCAATTCATGATTCATGATTCATGATTCATGATTCATGATTCATGATTCATGATTCAAATTATGATTCAATTCATGATTCATGATTCATTTCATGATTCAATTCATGATTCATGATTCATGGTTCATGATTCAATTCATGATTTATGATTTATGATTCAATTTATGATTCAATTCATGATTCATGATTAGATTCATGATTCATGATTCGATACATGATTCATGATTCAATTCATGATTTATGATTCAATTTATGATTCAATTCATGATTCATGATTCAATTGATGATTCATGATTCGATTCATGATTCATGATTCAATTCATGATTCATGATTCATGATTCAATTCATGATTCATGATTCGATTCATGATTCATGATTCAATTCATGATTCATGATTTATGATTCAATTCATGATTCAATTCATGATTCATTTCATGATTCATGATTCGATTCATGATTCATGATTCGATTCATGATTCATGATTCGATTCATGATTCATGATTCATAATTCATGATTCAATTCATGATTCATGATTCATGATTCATGATTCAAGATTCAATTCAGGATTCATGATTCATGATTCGATTCATGATTCATTATTCATGATTCATGATTCATGATTCAAATTATGATTCAATTCATGATTCATGATTCATTTCATGATTTAATTCATGATTCATGATTCATGATTCATGATTCAATTCATGATTTATGATTTATGATTCAATTTATGATTCAATTCATGATTCATGATTCAATTCATGATTCATGATTCGATTAATGATTCATGATTCAATTCATGATTCAATTCATGATTCATGATTCGATTCATGATTCATGATTCAATTCATGATTCATGATTCATGATTCAATTCATGATTCATGATTCATGATTCATGATTCATGATTCAATTCATGATTCATGATTCAATTCATGATTCATGATTTGATTCATGATTCATGATTCGATTCATGATTCATGATTCAATTCATGATTAATGATTCAATTCATGATTCATGATTCAATTCATGATTCATAATTCATGATTTATGATTCATGATTCGATTCATGATTCATGATTCATGATTCAATTCATGATTCATTATTTAATTCATGATTCATGATTCGATTTATGATTCATGATTAGATTCATGATTTATAATTCAAATCATGATTCATGATTCATTATTTAATTCATGATTCATGATTCGATTCATGATTCATGATTCAATTCATAATTCATGATTCAATTCATGATTCATGATTCATTATTTAATTCATGATTCATGATTCGATTCATGATTCATGACTCAATTCATGATTCATGATTCATGATTCAATTCATGATTCATGATTCATGATTCATGATTCAATTCATGATTCATGATTCAATTCATGATTCATGATTCAATTCATGATTCATGATTCGAATCATGATTCATGATTCAATTCATGATTCATGATTTATGATTCAATTCATGATTCAATTCATGATTCATGATTCGATTCATGAATTATGATTCAATTTATGATTCATGATTTAATTCATGATTCATGATTTGATTCATGATTCATGATTCAATTCATGATTCATTTCATAATTCATGATTCAATTCATGATTCATGATTCATGATTCAATTCATGATTCATTTCATGATTCGAGTTTCGATTCATAATTCATGATTCAATTCATGATTCATGATTCAATTCATGATTTATGTTTCGATTCATGATTCATGATTCGATTCATGATTCATGATACAATTCATGATTCATGATGCATAATTCATGATTCGATTCATGATTCATGATTCATGATTTAATTCATGATTCATGATTCATGATTCATGATTCGATTCATGATTCATAATTCAATTCATGATTCATGATTCATAATTTATGATTCGATTCATGACTCATGATTCGATTCATGATTCATGATTCATGATTTAATTCATGATTCATGATTCATGATTCATGATTCAATTCATGATTCATGATTTAATTCATGATTCATGATTTGATTCATGATTCATGATTTAATTCATGATTCATGATTCATGATTCAATTCATGATTCATGATTCATGATTCGATTCATGATTCATGATTCATGATTCGATTCATGATTCATGATTCATGATTCGATTCATGATTCATGATTCGATTTATGATTCATGATTCATAATTCATGATTCAATTCATGATTCATGATTCAAGATTCAATTCATGATTCATGATTCAATTCATGATTCATGATTCGATTTATGATTCATAATTCATGATTTATGATTCATGATTCGATTCATGATTCATGATTCATGATTCATGATTCGATTCATGATTCATGATTCATAATTCATGATTCAATTCATGATTCATGATTCAAGATTCAATTCATGATTCATGATTCAATTCATGATTCATGATTCGATTTATGATTCATAATTCATGATTTATGATTCATGATTCGATTCATGATTCATGATTCATGATTCAATTCATGATTCATGATTCAAGATTCAATTCATGATTCATGATTCAATTCATGATTCATGATTCGATTCATGATTCATTATTTAATTCATGATTCATGATTCGATTCATGATTCATGATTCAATTCATGATTTATGATTCATTATTTAATTCATGATTCATGATTCGATTCATGATTCATGATTCAATTCATGATTTATGATTCATTATTTAATTCATGATTCATGATTCAATTCATGATTCATGATTCAATTCATTATTCATGATTCATGATTCATGATTTAATTCATGATTCATGATTTGATTCATGATTCATGATTCAATTCATGATTCATGATTCATGATTCAATTCATGATTCATGATTTATGATTCATGATTCAATTCATGATTCATGATTCAATTCATGATTCATGATTCATGATTCAATTCATGATTCATGATTCGATTCATGATTCATGATTCAATTCATGATTCATGATTTATGATTCAATTTATGATTCAATTCATGATTCATGATTCGATTCATGATTCATGATTCAATTCATGATTCCTTTCATGATTCATGATTCAATTCATGATTCATGATTAATGATTCAATTCATGATTCATTTCATGATTCATGATTTAATTCATGATTAATGAGTCATGATTCAATTCATGATTCATGATGCAATTCATGATTCATGATTCAATTCATGATTCATTATTTAAATTCATGTTTCATGATTCGATTCATGATTTATGATTAAATTCATGATTCATGATTCAATTCATGATTCATAAATCGATTCATGATTCATGATTCATGATTCGATTCATGATTCATGTTTCATGATTCAATTCATGATTCATGATTCGATTTATGATTTATGATTCAATTCATGATTTATGATTCAATTCATGATTCAATTCATGATTCATGATTCAATTCATGATTCGAGATTCATGATCCATTTCATGATTCATGATTCAATTCATGATTCATGATTTATGATTCAATTCATGATTCAATTCATGATTCATGATTCAATTCATGATTCGAGATTCATGATTCGATTCATGATTCATGATTCAATTCATGATTCATGATTCATGATTCATGATTCAATTCATGATTCATGATTCGATTTATGATTTATGATTCAATTCATGATTTATGATTCAATTATTGATTCAATTCATGATTCAATTCATAATTCGAGATTCATGATTCGATTCATGATTCATGATTCAATTCATGATTCATGATTCATGATTCATTTCATTATTCAATTCATGATTCATGATTCATGATTCAATTCAGGATTCATGATTCATGATTCGATTCATGATTCATGATTCATGATTCAAATTATGATTCAATTCATGATTCATGATTCAATTCATGATTCAATTCATGATTCATGATTCATGATTCATGATTCAATTCATGATTCATGATTCATGATTCATGATTCATGATTCAAATTATGATTCATGATTCGATTCATGATTCATGATTCATGATTCGATTCATGATTCATGATTCAATTCATGATTCATGATTCAATTCATGTTTCATGATTCGATTCATGATTTATGATTAAATTCATGATTCATGATTCAATTCATGATTCATAATTCGATTCATGATTTATGATTCATGATTCAATTCATGATTCATGATTCAAGATTCAATTCATGATTCATGATTCAATTCATGATTCATGATTCGATTCATGATTCATTATTTAATTCATGATTCATGATTCGATTCATGATTCATGATTCAATTCATGATTTATGATTCATTATTTAATTCATGATTCATGATTCGATTCATGATTCATGATTCAATTCATGATTTATGATTCATTATTTAATTCATGATTCATGATTCAATTCATGATTCATGATTCAATTCATTATTCATGATTCATGATTCATGATTTAATTCATGATTCATGATTCAATTCATGATTCATGATTCGATTCATGATTCATGATTCATGATTCATGATTCGATTCATGATTCATGATTCAATTCATGATTCATGATTCATGATTCAATTCATGATTCATGATTCATGATTCATGAATCAATTCATGATTCATGATTCAATTCATGATTCATGATTCAATTCATGATTCATGATTCATGATTCAATTCATGATTCATGATTCGATTTATGATTCATGATTCAATTCATGATTCATGATTTATGATTCAATTCATGATTCAATTCATGATTCATGATTCGATTCATGATTCATGATTCAAATTATGATTCCTTTCATGATTCATGATTCAATTCATGATTCATGATTCAATTCATGATTCATTTCATGATTCATGATTTAATTCATGATTAATGATTCATGATTCAATTCATGATTCATGATGCAATTCATGATTCATGATTCAATTCATGATTCATGATTCAATTCATGTTTCATGATTCGATTCATGATTTATGATTAAATTCATGATTCATGATTCAATTCATGATTCATATTTCGATTCATGATTTATGATTCATGATTCGATTCATGATTCATGTTTCATGATTCAATTCATGATTCATGATTCGATTTATGATTTATGATTCAATTCATGATTTATGATTCAATTCATGATTCAATTCATGATTCATGATTCAATTCATGATTCGAGATTCATGATTCAATTCATGATTCGAGATTCATGATTCGATTCATGATTCATGATTCAATTCATGATTCATGATTCAATTCATGATTCATAATTCATGATTTATGATTCATGATTCGATTCATGATTCATGATTCATGATTCAATTCATGATTCATTATTTAATTCATGATTCATGATTCGATTCATGATTCATGATTAGATTCATGATTTATAATTCAAATCATGATTCATGATTCATTATTTAATTCATGATTCATGATTCGATTCATGATTCATGATTCAATTCATGATTCATGATTCAATTCATGATTCATGATTCATTATTTAATTCATGATTCATGATTCGATTCATGATTCATGACTCAATTCATGATTCATGATTCATGATTCAATTCATGATTCATGATTCATGATTCATGATTCATGATTCAATTCATGATTCATGATTCAATTCATGATTCATGATTCGATTCATGATTCATGATTCAATTCATGATTCATGATTTATGATTCAATTCATGATTCAATTCATGATTCATGATTCGATTCATGAATTATGATTCGATTTATGATTCATGATTTAAATTATGATTTATGATTCATGATTTATGTTTCGATTCATGATTCATGATTTGATTCATGATTCATGATACAATTCATGATTCATGATGCATAATTCATGATTCGATTCATGATTCATGATTCATGATTTAATTCATGATTCATAATTCATGATTCATGATTCGATTCATGATTCATAATTCAATTCATGATTCATGATTCATAATTTATGATTCGATTCATGACTCATGATTCGATTCATGATTCATGATTCATGATTTAATTCATTATTCATGATTCATGATTCAATTCATGATTCATGATTCATGATTCAATTCATGATTCATGATTCAATTCATGATTCATGATTCGATTCATGATTCATGATTTAATTCATGATTCATGATTCATGATTCAATTCATGATTCATGATTCATGATTCATGATTCAATTCATGATTCATGATTCATGATTCGATTCATGATTCATGATTCGATTCATGATTCATGATTCATAATTCATGATTCAATTCATGATTCATGATTCAAGATTCAATTCATGATTCATGATTCAATTCATGATTCATGATTCGATTTATGATTCATAATTCATGATTTATGAATCATGATTTGATTCATGATTCATGATTCATGATTCGATTCATGATTCATGATTCGATTCATGATTCATGATTCATAATTCATGATTCAATTCATGATTCATGATTCAAGATTCAATTCATGATTCATGATTCAATTCATGATTCATGATTCGATTTATGATTCATAATTCATGATTCATGATTCGATTCATGATTCATTATTTAATTCATGATTCATGATTCAATTCATGATTCATGATTCATGATTCAATTCATTATTCATGATTCAATTCATGATTCATGATTCGATTCATGATTCATGATTTAATTCATGATTCATTATTCATGATTCAATTCATGATTCATGATTCATGATTCATGATTCGATTCATGATTCATGATTCATGATTCGATTCATGATTCATGATTCATGATTCGATTCATGATTCATGATTCAATTCATGATTCATGATTCATGATTCATGATTCAATTCATGATTCATGATTCAATTCATGATTCATGATTCGATTCATGATCCATGATTTAATTCATGATTCATGATTCATGATTCAATTCATGATTCATGATTCGATTTATGATTCATGATTCATAATTCGATTCATGATTCATGATTCGATTCATGATTCATGATTCATAATCCATGATTCAATTCATGATTCATGATTCAAGATTCAATTCATGATTCATGATTCAATTCATGATTCATGATTCGATTTATGATTCATGATTTAATTCATGATTCATGATTCATGATTCGATTCATGATTCATGATTCATGATTCGATTCATGATTCATGATTCGATTCATGATTCATGATTCATGATTCATGATTCAATTCATGATTCATGATTCAATTCATGATTCATGATTCGATTCATGATTCATGATTTAATTCATGATTCATGATTCATGATTCAATTCATGATTCATGATTCATGATTCATGATTCGATTCATGATTCATGATTCATGATTCGATTCATGATTCATGATTCAATTCATGATTCATGATTCATGATTCATGATTCAATTCATGATTCATGATTCAATTCATGATTCATGATTCGATTCATGATTCATGATTTAATTCATGATTCATGATTCATGATTCAATTCATGATTCATGATTCATGATTCATGATTCGATTCATGATTCATGATTCATGATTCGATTCATGATTCATGATTCGATTCATGATTCATGATTCATAATTCATGATTCAATTCATGATTCATGATTCAAGATTCAATTCATGATTCATGATTCAATTCATGATTCATGATTCAATTCATGATTTATGATTCATTATTTAATTCATGATTCATGATTCGATTCATGATTCATGATTCAATTCATGATTTATGATTCATTATTTAATTCATGATTCATGATTCAATTCATGATTCATGATTCAATTCATTATTCATGATTCATGATTCATGATTTAATTCATGATTCATGATTCAATTCATGATTCATGATTCGATTCATGATTCATGATTCATGATTCATGATTTGATTCATGATTCATGATTCAATTCATGATTCATGATTCATGATTCAATTCATGATTCATGATTTATGATTCATGATTCAATTCATGATTCATGATTCAATTCATGATTCATGATTCAATTCATGATTCATGATTCATGATTCAATTCATGATTCATGATTCGATTCATGATTCATGATTCAATTCATGATTCATGATTTATGATTCAATTCATGATTCAATTCATGATTCATGATTCGATTCATGATTCATGATTCAATTCATGATTCCTTTCATGATTCATGATTCAATTCATGATTCATGATTCATGATTCAATTCATGATTCATTTCATGATTCATGATTTAATTCATGATTAATGATTCATGATTCAATTCATGATTCATGATGCAATTCATGATTCATGATTCAATTCATGATTCATGATTCAATTCATGTTTCATGATTCGATTCATGATTTATGATTAAATTCATGATTCATGATTCAATTCATGATTCATAATTCGATTCATGATTCATGATTCATGATTCGATTCATGATTCATGTTTCATGATTTAATTCATGATTCATGATTCGATTTATGATTTATGATTCAATTCATGATTCATAATTCGATTCATGATTCATGATTCATGATTCGATTCATGATTCATGTTTCATGATTCAATTCATGATTCATGATTCGATTTATGATTTATGATTCAATTCATGATTTATGATTCAATTCATGATTCAATTCATGATTCATAATTCAATTCATGATTCGAGATTCATGATTCAATTCATGATTCATGATTCAATTCATGATTCATGATTTATGATTCAATTCATGATTCAATTAATGATTCATGATTCAATTCATGATTCAAGATTCATGATTCGATTCATGATTCATGATTCAATTCATGATTCATGATTCATGATTCAATTCATGATTCATGATTCAATTTATGATTTATGATTCAATTCATGATTCATGATTTATGATTCAATTATTTATTCAATTCATGATTCATGATTCATTTCATGATTCGAGATTCATGATTCGATTCATGATTCAATTCATGATTCATGATTCATTTCATTATTCAATTCATGATTCATGATTCATGATTCAATTCAGGATTCATGATTCATGATTCGATTCATGATTCATGATTCATGATTCATGATTCAAATTATGATTCAATTCATGATTCATGATTCAATTCATGATTCAATTCATGATTCATGATTCATGATTCAATTCATGATTCATGATTCATGATTCATGATTCATGATTCAAATTATGATTCATGATTCGATTCATGATTTATGATTCATTATTTAATTCATGATTCATGATTCGATTCATGATTCATGATTCAATTCATGATTTATGATTCATTATTTAATTCATGATTCATGATTCAATTCATGATTCATGATTCAATTCATTATTCATGATTCATGATTCATGATTTAATTCATGATTCATGATTCAATTCATGATTCATGATTCGATTCATGATTCATGATTCATGATTTGATTCATGATTCATGATTCAATTCATGATTCATGATTCATGATTCAATTCATGATTCATGATTTATGATTCATGATTCAATTCATGATTCATGATTCAATTCATGATTCATGATTCAATTCATGATTCATGATTCATGATTCAATTCATGATTCATGATTCGATTCATGATTCATGATTCAATTCATGATTCATGATTTATGATTCAATTCATGATTCAATTCATGATTCATGATTCGATTCATGATTCATGATTCAATTCATGATTCCTTTCATGATTCATGATTCAATTCATGATTCATGATTCATGATTCAATTCATGATTCATGTTTCATGATTCAATTCATGATTCATGATTCGATTTATGATTTATGATTCAATTCATGATTTATGATTCAATTCATGATTCAATTCATGATTCATAATTCAATTCATGATTCGAGATTCATGATTCAATTCATGATTCATGATTCAATTCATGATTCATGATTTATGATTCAATTCATGATTCAATTCATGATTCATGATTCAATTCATGATTCAAGATTCATGATTCGATTCATGATTCATGATTCAATTCATGATTCATGATTCATGATTCAATTCATGATTCATGATTCGATTTATGATTAATATTTCAATTCATGATTCATGATTTATGATTCAATTATTAATTCAATTCATGATTCATGATTCAATTCATGATTCGAGATTCATGATTCGATTCATGATTCATGATTCAATTCATGATTCATGATTCATGATTCATTTCATTATTCAATTCATGATTCATGATTCATGATTCAATTCAGGATTCATGATTCATGATTTGATTCATGATTCATGATTCATGATTCAAATTATGATTCAATTCATGATTCATGATTCAATTCATGATTCAATTCATGATTCATGATTCATGATTCATGATTCAATTCATGATTCATGATTCATGATTCATGATTCAAATTATGATTCATGATTCGATTCATGATTCATAATTCAATTCATGATTCGAGATTCATGATTCAATTCATGATTCATGATTCAATTCATGATTCATGATTTATGATTCAATTCATGATTCAATTAATGATTCATGATTCAATTCATGATTCAAGATTCATGATTCGATTCATGATTCATGATTCAATTCATGATTCATGATTCATGATTCAATTCATGATTCATGATTCAATTTATGATTTATGATTCAATTCATGATTCATGATTTATGATTCAATTATTTATTCAATTCATGATTCATGATTCATTTCATGATTCGAGATTCATGATTCGATTCATGATTCAATTCATGATTCATGATTCATTTCATTATTCAATTCATGATTCATGATTCATGATTCAATTCAGGATTCATGATTCATGATTCGATTCATGATTCATGATTCATGATTCATGATTCAAATTATGATTCAATTCATGATTCATGATTCAATTCATGATTCAATTCATGATTCATGATTCATGATTCAATTCATGATTCATGATTCATGATTCATGATTCATGATTCAAATTATGATTCATGATTCGATTCATGATTTATGATTCATTATTTAATTCATGATTCATGATTCGATTCATGATTCATGATTCAATTCATGATTTATGATTCATTATTTAATTCATGATTCATGATTCAATTCATGATTCATGATTCAATTCATTATTCATGATTCATGATTCATGATTTAATTCATGATTCATGATTCAATTCATGATTCATGATTCGATTCATGATTCATGATTCATGATTTGATTCATGATTCATGATTCAATTCATGATTCATGATTCATGATTCAATTCATGATTCATGATTTATGATTCATGATTCAATTCATGATTCATGATTCAATTCATGATTCATGATTCAATTCATGATTCATGATTCATGATTCAATTCATGATTCATGATTCGATTCATGATTCATGATTCAATTCATGATTCATGATTTATGATTCAATTCATGATTCAATTCATGATTCATGATTCGATTCATGATTCATGATTCAATTCATGATTCCTTTCATGATTCATGATTCAATTCATGATTCATGATTCATGATTCAATTCATGATTCATGTTTCATGATTCAATTCATGATTCATGATTCGATTTATGATTTATGATTCAATTCATGATTTATGATTCAATTCATGATTCAATTCATGATTCATAATTCAATTCATGATTCGAGATTCATGATTCAATTCATGATTCATGATTCAATTCATGATTCATGATTTATGATTCAATTCATGATTCAATTCATGATTCATGATTCAATTCATGATTCAAGATTCATGATTCGATTCATGATTCATGATTCAATTCATGATTCATGATTCATGATTCAATTCATGATTCATGATTCGATTTATGATTAATATTTCAATTCATGATTCATGATTTATGATTCAATTATTAATTCAATTCATGATTCATGATTCAATTCATGATTCGAGATTCATGATTCGATTCATGATTCATGATTCAATTCATGATTCATGATTCATGATTCATTTCATTATTCAATTCATGATTCATGATTCATGATTCAATTCAGGATTCATGATTCATGATTTGATTCATGATTCATGATTCATGATTCAAATTATGATTCAATTCATGATTCATGATTCAATTCATGATTCAATTCATGATTCATGATTCATGATTCATGATTCAATTCATGATTCATGATTCATGATTCATGATTCAAATTATGATTCATGATTCGATTCATGATTCATGATTCAATTCATGATTCATGATTCAAGATTCAATTCATGATTCATGATTCAATTCATGATTCATTATTTAATTCATGATTCATGATTCGATTCATGATTCATGATTCAATTAATGATTTATGATTCATTATTTAATTCATGATTCATGATTCGATTCATGATTCATGATTCAATTCATGATTTATGATTCATTATTTAATTCATGATTCATGATTCAATTCATGATTCATGATTCAATTCATTTTTCATGATTCATGATTCATGATTTAATTCATGATTCATGATTCAATTCATGATTCATGATTCGATTCATGATTCATGATTCATGATTCATGATTCGATTCATGATTCATGATTCAATTCATGATTCATGATTCATGATTCAATTCATGATTCATGATTCAATTCATGATTCATGATTCAATTCATGATTCATGATTCATGATTCAATTCATGATTCATGATTTGATTCATGATTCATGATTCAATTCATGATTCATGATTTATGATTCAATTCATGATTCAATTCATGATTCAATTCATGATTCATGATTCGATTCATGATTCATGATTCAAATCATGATTCCTTTCATGATTCATGATTCAATTCATGATTCATGATTCATGATGCAATTCATGATTCAATTCATGATTCATGATTTAATTCATGATTAATGATTCATGATTCAATTCATGATTCATGATGCAATTCATGATTCATGATTCAATTCATGATTCATGATTCAATTCATGTTTCATGATTCGATTCATGATTTATGATTAAATTCATGATTCATGATTCAATTCATGATTCATAATTCGATTCATGATTTATGATTCATGATTCGATTCATGATTCATGTTTCATGATTCAATTCATGATTCATGATTCGATTTATGATTTATGATTCAATTCATGATTTATGATTCAATTCATGATTCAATTCATGATTCAAGATTCAATTCTTGATTTGAGATTCATGATTCGATTCATGATTCATGATTCAATTCATAATTCATGATTCAATTCATGATTCATAATTCATGATTTATGATTCATGATTCGATTCATGATTCATTATTTAATCCATGATTCATGATTCGATTCATGATTCATGATTAGATTCATGATTTATAATTCAAATCATGATTCATGATTCATTATTTAATTCATGATTCATGATTCGATTCATGATTCATGACTCAATTCATGATTCATGATTCATGATTCAATTCATGATTCATGATTCAAGGTTCATGATTCATGATTCATGATTCAATTCATGATTCATGATTCAATTCATGATTCATGATTCGATTCATGATTCATGATTAATGATTCATGATTCATGATTCAATTCATGATTCATGATTCGATTCATGATTCATGATTCAATTCATGATTCATGATTTATGATTCAATTCATGATTCAATTCATGATTCATGATTCGATTCATGAATTATGATTCGATTTATGATTCATGATTTAATTCATGATTCATGATTTGATTCATGATTCATGATTCAATTCATGATTCATTTCATAATTCATGATTCAATTCATGATTCATGATTCATGATTCAATTCATGATTCATTTCATGATTCGATTCATGATTCATGATTCGATTCATGATTCATGATTCATGATTCATGATTCAATTCATGATTCATGATTCAATTCATGATTCATGATTCGATTCATGATTCATGATTTAATTCATGATTCATGATTCATGATTCAATTCATGATTCATGATTCATGATTCGATTCATGATTCGATTCATGATTCATGACTCAATTCATGATTCATGATTCATGATTCAATTCATGATTCATGATTCATGATTCAATTCATGATTCATGATTCAATTCATGATTCATGATTCGATTCATGATTCATGATTTAATTCATGATTCATGATTCATGATTCAATTCATGATTCATGATTCATGATTCATGATTCGATTCATGATTCATGATTCATGATTCGATTCATGATTCATGATTCAATTCATGATTCATGATTCAATTCATGATTTATGATTCATTATTTAATTCATGATTCATGATTCGATTCATGATTCATGATTCAATTCATGATTTATGATTCATTATTTAATTCATGATTCATGATTCAATTCATGATTCATGATTCAATTCATTATTCATGATTCATGATTCATGATTTAATTCATGATTCATGATTCAATTCATGATTCATGATTCGATTCATGATTCATGATTCATGATTCATGATTTGATTCATGATTCATGATTCAATTCATGATTCATGATTCATGATTCAATTCATGATTCATGATTTATGATTCATGATTCAATTCATGATTCATGATTCAATTCATGATTCATGATTCATGATTCAATTCATGATTCATGATTCGATTCATGATTCATGATTCAATTCATGATTCATGATTTATGATTCAATTCATGATTCAATTCATGATTCATGATTCGATTCATGATTCATGATTTAATTCATGATTCCTTTCATGATTCATGATGCAATTCATGATTCATGATTCAATTCATGATTCATGATTCAATTCATGTTTCTTGATTCGATTCATGATTTATGATTAAATTCATGATTCATGATTCAATTCATGATTCATAATTCGATTCATGATTCATGATTCATGATTCGATTCATGATTCATGTTTCATGATTCAATTCATGATTCATGATTCGATTTATGATTTATGATTCAATTCATGATTTATGATTCAATTCATGATTCAATTCATGATTCATGATTCAATTCATGATTCGAGATTCATGATTCAATTCATGATTCATGATTCAATTCATGATTCATGATTTATGATTCAATTCATGATTCAATTCATGATTCATGATTCAATTCATGATTCATGATTCATGATTCAATTCATGATTCATGATTCGATTTATGATTTATGATTCAATTCATGATTCATGATTTATGATTTAATTATTGATTCAATTCATGATTCATGATTCAATTCATGATTCGAGATTCATGATTCGATTCATGATTCATGATTCAATTCATGATTCATGATTCATGATTCATTTCATTATTCAATTCATGATTCATGATTCAATTCAGGATTCATGATTCATGATTCGATTCATGATTCATAATTCATGATTCATGATTCAAATTATGATTCAATTCATGATTCATGATTCAATTCATGATTCAATTCATGATTCATGATTCATGATTCATGATTCAATTCATGATTCATGATTCATGATTCATGATTCAAATTATGATTCATGATTCGATTCATGATTTATGATTCATTATTTAATTCATGATTCATGATTCGATTCATGATTCATGATTCAATTCATGATTTATGATTCATTATTTAATTCATGATTCATGATTCAATTCATGATTCATGATTCAATTCATTATTCATGATTCATGATTCATGATTTAATTCATGATTCATGATTCAATTCATGATTCATGATTCGATTCATGAATTATGATTCATGATTCATGATTTGATTCATGATTCATGATTCAATTCATGATTCATGATTCATGATTCAATTCATGATTCATGATTTATGATTCATGATTCAATTCATGATTCATGATTCAATTCATGATTCATGATTCAATTCATGATTCATGATTCATGATTCAATTCATGATTCATGATTTGATTCATGATTCATGATTAAATTCATGATTCATGATTTATGATTCAATTCATGATTCAATTCATGATTCATGATTCGATTCATGATTCATGATTCAATTCATGATTCCTTTCATGATTCATGATTCAATTCATGATTCATGATTCATGATTCAATTCATGATTCATTTAATGATTCATGATTTAATTCATGATTAATGATTCATGATTCAATTCATGATTCATGATGCAATTCATGATTCATGATTCAATTCATGATTCATGATTCAATTCATGTTTCATGATTCGATTCATGATTTATGATTAAATTCATGATTCATGATTCAATTCATGATTCATAATTCGATTCATGATTCATGATTCATGATTCGATTCATGATTCATGTTTCATGATTCAATTCATGATTCATGATTCGATTTATGATTTATGATTCAATTCATGATTTATGATTCAATTCATGATTCAATTCATGATTCATGATTCAATTCATGATTCGAGATTCATGATTCAATTCATGATTCATGATTCAATTCATGATTCATGATTTATGATTCAATTCATGATTCAATTCATGATTCATGATTCAATTCATGATTCAAGATTCATGATTCGATTCATGATTCATGATTCAATTCATGATTCATGATTCAATTCATGATTCATGATTCGATTTATGATTTATGATTCAATTCATGATTCATGATTTATGATTCAATTATTGATTCAATTCATGATTCATGATTCAATTCATGATTCGAGATTCATGATTCGATTCATGATTCATGATTCAATTCATGATTCATGATTCATGATTCATTTCATTATTCAATTCATGATTCATGATTCATGATTCAATTCAGGATTCATGTTTCATGATTCAATTCATGATTCATGATTCGATTTATGATTTATGATTCAATTCATGATTTATGATTCAATTCATGATTCAATTCATGATTCAAGATTCAATTCTTGATTCGAGATTCATGATTCGATTCATGATTCATGATTCAATTCATGATTCATGATTCAATTCATGATTCATAATTCATGATTTATGATTCATGATTCGATTCATGATTCATTATTTAATTCATGATTCATGATTCGATTCATGATTCATGATTAGATTCATGATTTATAATTCAAATCATGATTCATGATTCATTATTTAATTCATGATTCGATTCATGATTCATGACTCAATTCATGATTCATGATTCATGATTCAATTCATGATTCATGATTCAAGGTTCATGATTCATGATTCATGATTCAATTCATGATTCATGATTCAATTCATGATTCATGATTCGATTCATGATTCATGATTAATGATTCATGATTCATGATTCAATTCATGATTCATGATTCGATTCATGATTCATGATTCAATTCATGATTCATGATTTATGATTCAATTCATGATTCAATTCATGATTCATGATTCGATTCATGAATTATGATTCGATTTATGATTCATGATTTAATTCATGATTCATGATTTGATTCATGATTCATGATTCAATTCATGATTCATTTCATAATTCATGATTCAATTCATGATTCATGATTCATGATTCAATTCATGATTCATGATTCGATTCATGAATTATGATTCATGATTCATGATTCAATTCATGATTCATGATTCAATTCATGATTCATGATTCATGATTCAATTCATGATTCATGATTTATGATTCATGATTCAATTCATGATTCATGATTCAATTCATGATTCATGATTCAATTCATGATTCATGATTCATGATTCAATTCATGATTCATGATTTGATTCATGATTCATGATTCAATTCATGATTCATGATTTATGATTCAATTCATGATTCAATTCATGATTCATGATTCGATTCATGATTCATGATTCAATTCATGATTCCTTTCATGATTCATGATTCAATTCATGATTCATGATTCATGATTCAATTCATGATTCATTTAATGATTCATGATTTAATTCATGATTAATGATTCATGATTCAATTCATGATTCATGATGCAATTCATGATTCATGATTCAATTCATGATTCATGATTCAATTCATGTTTCATGATTCGATTCATGATTTATGATTAAATTCATGATTCATGATTCAATTCATGATTCATAATTCGATTCATGATTCATGATTCATGATTCGATTCATGATTCATGTTTCATGATTCAATTCATGATTCATGATTCGATTTATGATTTATGATTCAATTCATGATTTATGATTCAATTCATGATTCAATTCATGATTCATGATTCAATTCATGATTCGAGATTCATGATTCAATTCATGATTCATGATTCAATTCATGATTCATGATTTATGATTCAATTCATGATTCAATTCATGATTCATGATTCAATTCATGGTTCAAGATTCATGATTCGATTCATGATTCATGATTCAATTCATGATTCATGATTCAATTCATGATTCATGATTCGATTTATGATTTATGATTCAATTCATGATTCATGATTTATGATTCAATTATTGATTCAATTCATGATTCATGATTCAATTCATGATTCGAGATTCATGATTCGATTCATGATTCATGATTCAATTCATGATTCATGATTCATGATTCATTTCATTATTCAATTCATGATTCATGATTCATGATTCAATTCAGGATTCATGATTCATGATTCGATTCATGATTCATGTTTCATGATTCAATTCATGATTCATGATTCGATTTATGATTTATGATTCAATTCATGATTTATGATTCAATTCATGATTCAATTCATGATTCAAGATTCAATTCTTGATTCGAGATTCATGATTCGATTCATGATTCATGATTCAATTCATGATTCATGATTCAATTCATGATTCATAATTCATGATTTATGATTCATGATTCGATTCATGATTCATTATTTAATTCATGATTCATGATTCGATTCATGATTCATGATTAGATTCATGATTTATAATTCAAATCATGATTCATGATTCATTATTTAATTCATGATTCATGATTCGATTCATGATTCATGACTCAATTCATGATTCATGATTCATGATTCAATTCATGATTCATGATTCAAGGTTCATGATTCATGATTCATGATTCAATTCATGATTCATGATTCAATTCATGATTCATGATTCGATTCATGATTCATGATTAATGATTCATGATTCATGATTCAATTCATGATTCATGATTCGATTCATGATTCATGATTCAATTCATGATTCATGATTTATGATTCAATTCATGATTCATGATTCGATTCATGAATTATGATTCGATTTATGATTCATGATTTAATTCATGATTCATGATTTGATTCATGATTCATGATTCAATTCATGATTCATTTCATAATTCATGATTCAATTCATGATTCATGATTCATGATTCAATTCATGATTCATTTCATGATTCGATTCATGATTCATGATTCGATTCATGATTCATGATTCATGATTCATGATTCAATTCATGATTCATGATTCAATTCATGATTCATGATTCGATTCATGATTCATGCTTTAATTCATGATTCATGATTCATGATTCAATTCATGATTCATGATTCATGATTCGATTCATGATTCGATTCATGATTCATGATTCAATTCATGATTCATGATTCATGATTCAATTCATGATTCATGATTCAATTCATGATTCATGATTCGATTCATGATTCATGATTTAATTCATGATTCATGATTCATGATTCAATTCATGATTCATGATTCATGATTCATGATTCGATTCATGATTCATGATTCATGATTCGATTCATGATTCATGATTCGATTCATGATTCATGATTCATAATTCATGATTCAATTCATGATTCATGATTCAAGATTCAATTCATGATTCATGATTCAATTCATGATTCATGATTCAATTCATGATTTATGATTCATTATTTAATTCATGATTCATGATTCGATTCATGATTCATGATTCAATTCATGATTTATGATTCATTATTTAATTCATGATTCATGATTCAATTCATGATTCATGATTCAATTCATTATTCATGATTCATGATTCATGATTTAATTCATGATTCATGATTCAATTCATGATTCATGATTCGATTCATGATTCATGATTCATGATTCATGATTTGATTCATGATTCATGATTCAATTCATGATTCATGATTCATGATTCATGACTCAATTCATGATTCATGATTCATGATTCAATTCATGATTCATGATTCAAGGTTCATGATTCATGATTCATGATTCAATTCATGATTCATGATTCAATTCATGATTCATGATTCGATTCATGATTCATGATTAATGATTCATGATTCATGATTCAATTCATGATTCATGATTCGATTCATGATTCATGATTCAATTCATGATTCATGATTTATGATTCAATTCATGATTCAATTCATGATTCATGATTCGATTCATGAATTATGATTCGATTTATGATTCATGATTTAATTCATGATTCATGATTTGATTCATGATTCATGATTCAATTCATGATTCATTTCATAATTCATGATTCAATTCATGATTCATGATTCATGATTCAATTCATGATTCATTTCATGATTCGATTCATGATTCATGATTCGATTCATGATTCATGATTCATGATTCATGATTCAATTCATGATTCATGATTCAATTCATGATTCATGATTCGATTCATGATTCATGATTTAATTCATGATTCATGATTCATGATTCAATTCATGATTCATGATTCATGATTCGATTCATGATTCGATTCATGATTCATGATTCAATTCATGATTCATGATTCATGATTCAATTCATGATTCATGATTCAATTCATGATTCATGATTCGATTCATGATTCATGATTTAATTCATGATTCATGATTCATGATTCAATTCATGATTCATGATTCATGATTCATGATTCGATTCATGATTCATGATTCATGATTCGATTCATGATTCATGATTCGATTCATGATTCATGATTCATAATTCATGATTCAATTCATGATTCATGATTCAAGATTCAATTCATGATTCATGATTCAATTCATGATTCATGATTCAATTCATGATTTATGATTCATTATTTAATTCATGATTCATGATTCGATTCATGATTCATGATTCAATTCATGATTTATGATTCATTATTTAATTCATGATTCATGATTCAATTCATGATTCATGATTCAATTCATTATTCATGATTCATGATTCATGATTTAATTCATGATTCATGATTCAATTCATGATTCATGATTCGATTCATGATTCATGATTCATGATTCATGATTTGATTCATGATTCATGATTCAATTCATGATTCATGATTCATGATTCAATTCATGATTCATGATTCATGATTCATTTCATTATTCAATTCATGATTCATGATTCATGATTCAATTCAGGATTCATGATTCATGATTCGATTCATGATTCATGTTTCATGATTCAATTCATGATTCATGATTCGATTTATGATTTATGATTCAATTCATGATTTATGATTCAATTCATGATTCAATTCATGATTCAAGATTCAATTCTTGATTCGAGATTCATGATTCGATTCATGATTCATGATTCAATTCATGATTCATGATTCAATTCATGATTCATAATTCATGATTTATGATTCATGATTCGATTCATGATTCATTATTTAATTCATGATTCATGATTCGATTCATGATTCATGATTAGATTCATGATTTATAATTCAAATCATGATTCATGATTCATTATTTAATTCATGATTCATGATTCGATTCATGATTCATGACTCAATTCATGATTCATGATTCATGATTCAATTCATGATTCATGATTCAAGGTTCATGATTCATGATTCATGATTCAATTCATGATTCATGATTCAATTCATGATTCATGATTCGATTCATGATTCATGATTAATGATTCATGATTCATGATTCAATTCATGATTCATGATTCGATTCATGATTCATGATTCAATTCATGATTCATGATTTATGATTCAATTCATGATTCAATTCATGATTCATGATTCGATTCATGAATTATGATTCGATTTATGATTCATGATTTAATTCATGATTCATGATTTGATTCATGATTCATGATTCAATTCATGATTCATTTCATAATTCATGATTCAATTCATGATTCATGATTCATGATTCAATTCATGATTCATTTCATGATTCGATTCATGATTCATGATTCGATTCATGATTCATGATTCATGATTCATGATTCAATTCATGATTCATGATTCAATTCATGATTCATGATTCGATTCATGATTCATGATTTAATTCATGATTCATGATTCATGATTCGATTCATGATTCATGATTCATGATTCGATTCATGATTCGATTCATGATTCATGATTCAATTCATGATTCATGATTCATGATTCAATTCATGATTCATGATTCAATTCATGATTCATGATTCGATTCATGATTCATGATTTAATTCATGATTCATGATTCATGATTCAATTCATGATTCATGATTCATGATTCATGATTCGATTCATGATTCATGATTCATGATTCGATTCATGATTCATGATTCGATTCATGATTCATGATTCATAATTCATGATTCAATTCATGATTCATGATTCAAGATTCAATTCATGATTCATGATTCAATTCATGATTCATGATTCAATTCATGATTCATGATTCAATTCATTATTCATGATTCATGATTCATGATTTAATTCATGATTCATGATTCAATTCATGATTCATGATTCGATTCATGATCATGATTCATGATTCATGATTTGATTCATGATTCATGATTCAATTCATGATTCATGATTCATGATTCAATTCATGATTCATGATTTATGATTCATGATTCAATTCATGATTCATGATTCAATTCATGATTCATGATTCATGATTCAATTCATGATTCATGATTCGATTCATGATTCATGATTCAATTCATGATTCATGATTTATGATTCAATTCATGATTCAATTCATGATTCATGATTCGATTCATGATTCATGATTCAATTCATGATTCCTTTCATGATTCATGATTCAATTCATGATTCATGATTCATGATTCAATTCATGATTCATTTCATGATTCATGATTTAATTCATGATTAATGATTCATGATTCAATTCATGATTCATGATGCAATTCATGATTCATGATTCAATTCATGATTCATGATTCAATTCATGTTTCATGATTCGATCATGATTTATGATTAAATTCATGATTCATGATTCAATTCATGATTCATATTCATTCATGATTCATGATTCATGATTCTGATTCATGATTCATGTTTCATGATTCAATTCATGATTCATGATTCGATTTATGATTTATGATTCAATTCATGATTTATGATTCAATTCATGATTCAATTCATGATTCATGATTCAATTCATGATTCGAGATTCATGATTCAATTCATGATTCATGATTCAATTCATGATCATGATTTATGATTCAATTCATGATTCAATTCATGAATCATGATTCAATTCATGATTCAAGATTCATGATTCGATTCATGATTCATGATTCAATTCATGATTCATGATTCATGATTCAATTCATGATTCATGATTCGATTTATGATTTATGATTCAATTCATGATTCATGATTTATGATTCAATTATTGATTCAATTCATGATTCATGATTCAATTCATGATTCGAGATCATGATTCGATTCATGATTCATGATTCAATTCATGATTCATGATTCATGATTCATTTCATTATTCAATTCATGATTCATGATTCATGATTCAATTCAGGATTCATGATTCATGATTCGATTCATGATTCATAATTCATGATTCATGATTCAAATTATGATTCAATTCATGATTCATGATTCAATTCATGATTCAATTCATGATTCATGATTCATGATTCATGATTCAATCATGATTCATGATTTATGATTCATGATTCATGATTCAAATTATGATTCATGATTCGATTCATGATTTATGATTCAATTCATGATTTATGATTCATTATTTAATTCATGATTCATGATTCAATTTATGATTCATGATTCAATTCATTATTCATGATTCATGATTCATGATTTAATTCATGATTCATGATTCAATTCATGATTCATGATTCGATTCATGAATTATGATTCATGATTCATGATTTGATTCATGATTCATGATTCAATTCATGATTCATGATTCATGATTCAATTCATGATTCATGATTTATGATTCATGATTCAATTCATGATTCATGATTCAATTCATGATTCATGATTCAATTCATGATTCATGATTCATGATTCAATTCATGATTCATGATTGATTCATGATTCATGATTCAATTCATGATTCATGATTTATGATTCAATTCATGATTCAATTCATGATTCATGATTCGATTCATGATTCATGATTCAATTCATGATTCCTTTCATGATTCATGATTCAATTCATGATTCATGATTCATGATTCAATTCATGATTCATTTAATGATTCATGATTTAATTCATGATTAATGATTCATGATTCAATTCATGATTCATGATGCAATTCATGATTCATGATTCAATTCATGATTCATGATTCAATTCATGTTTCATGATTCGATTCATGATTTATGATTAAATTCATGATTCATGATTCAATTCATGATTCATAATTCGATTCATGATTCATGATTCATGATTCGATTCATGATTCATGTTTCATGATTCAATCATGATTCATGATTCGATTTATGATTTATGATTCAATTCATGATTTATGATTCAATCAAGATTCAATTCATGATTCAGATTCAATTCATTCATTCATGATTCGAGATTCATGATTCAATTCATGATTCATGATTCAATTCATGATTCATGATTTATGATTCAATTCATGATTCAAATTATGATTCATGATTCAATTCATGATTCAAGATTCATGATTCGATTCATGATTCATGATTCAATTCATGATTCATGATTCAATCATGATTCATGATTCGATTTATGATTTATGATTCAATTCATGATTCATGATTTATGATTCAATTATTGATTCAATTCATGATTCATGATTCAATTCATGATTCGAGATTCATGATTCGATTCATGATTCATGATTCAATTCATGATTCATGATTCATGATTCATCTTCATTATTCAATTCATGATTCATGATTCATGATTCAATTCAGGGATTCATGATTCATGATTCGATTCATGATTCATGATTCATGATTCAAATTATGATTCAATTCATGATTCATGATTCAATTCATGATTCATTCATGATTCATGATTCATGATTCATGATTCAATTCATGATTCATGATTCATGATTCATGATTCTATCAAATTATGATTCATGATTCGATTCATGATTCATGATTCATGATTCGATTCATGATTCATGATTCAATTCATGATTCATGATTCGATTTATGATTCATAATTCATGATTTATGATTCATGATTCGATTCATGATTCATGATTCAATTCATGATTCATGATTCAAGATTCAATTCATGATTCATGATTCAATCATGATTCATGATTCGATTCATGATTCATTATTTAATTCATGATTCATGATTCGATTCATGATTCATGATTCAATTCATGATTTATGATTTATTATTAATTCATGATTCATGATTCGATTTCATGATTCATGATTCAATTCATGATTTATGATTCATTATTTAATTCATGATTCAATTCATGATTCATGATTCAATTCATTTTTCATGATTCATGATTCATGATTTAATTCATGATTCATGATTCAATTCATGATTCATGATTCGATTCATGATTCATGATTCATGATTCATGATTCGATTCATGATTCATGATTCAATTCATGATTCATGATTCATGATTCAATTCATGATCATGATTCATGATTCATGATTCAATTCATGATTCATGATTCAATTCATGATTCATGATTCATGATTCAATTCATGATTCATGATTCGATTCATGATTCATGATTCAATTCATGATTCATGATTTATGATTCAATTCATGATTCAATTCATGATTCAATTCATGATTCATGATTCGATTCATGATTCATGATTCAAATCATGATTCCTTTCATGATTCATGATTCAATTCATGATTCATGATTCATGATGCAATTCATGATTCAATTCATGATTCATGATTTAATTCATGATTAATGATTCATGATTCAATTCATGATTCATGATGCAATTCATGATTCATGATTCAATTCATGATTCATGATTCAATTCATGTTTCATGATTCGATTCCTGATTTATGATTAAATTCATGATTCATGATTCAATTCATGATTCATAATTCGATTCATGATTTATGATTCATGATTCGATTCATGATTCATGTTTCATGATTCAATTCATGATTCATGATTCGATTTATGATTTATGATTCAATTCATGATTTATGATTCAATTCATGATTCAATTCATGATTCATAATTCATGATTTATGATTCATGATTCGATTCATGATTCATTATTTAATTCATGATTCATGATTCGATTCATGATTCATGATTAGATTCATGATTTATAATTCAAATCATGATTCATGATTCATTATTAAATTCATGATTCATGATTCGATTCATGATTCATGATTCAATTCATGATTCATGATTCAATTCATGATTCATGATTCATTATTTAATTCATGATTCATGATTCGATTCATGATTCATGATTCATGATTCAATTCATGATTCGATTCATGATTCATGATTAATGATTCATGATTCATGATTCAATTCATGATTCGTGATTCGATTCATGATTCATGATTCAATTCATGATTCATGATTTATGATTCAATTCATGATTCAATTCATGATTCATGATTCGATTCATGAATTATGATTCGATTTATGATTCATGATTTAATTCATGATTCATGATTTGATTCATGATTCATGATTCAATTCATGATTCATTTCATAATTCATGATTCAATTCATGATTCATGATTCATGATTCAATTCATGATTCATTTCATGATTCGAGTTTCGATTCATAATTCATGATTCAATTCATGATTCATGATTCAATTCATGATTTATGTTTCGATTCATGATTCATGATTTGATTCATGATTCATGATACAATTCATGATTCATGATGCATAATTCATGATTCGATTCATGATTCATGATTCATGATTTAATTCATGATTCATGATTCATGATTCATGATTCGATTCATGATTCATAATTCAATTCATGATTCATGATTCATAATTTATGATTCGATTCATGACTCATGATTCGATTCATGATTCATGATTCATGATTTAATTCATGATTCATGATTCATGATTCAATTCATGATTCATGATTCATGATTCATGATTCAATTCATGATTCATGATTCAATTCATGATTCATGATTCGATTCATGATTCATGATTTAATTCATGATTCATGATTCATGATTCAATTCATGATTCATGATTCATGATTCATGATTCGATTCATGATTCATGATTCATGATTCGATTCATGATTCATGATTCGATTCATGATTCATGATTCATAATTCATGATTCAATTCATGATTCATGATTCAAGATTCAATTCATGATTCATGATTCAATTCATGATTCATGATTCGATTTATGATTCATAATTCATGATTTATGAATCATGATTCGATTCATGATTCATGATTCATGATTCGATTCATGATTCATGATTCGATTCATGATTCATGATTCATAATTCATGATTCAATTCATGATTCATGATTCAAGATTCAATTCATGATTCATGATTCAATTCATGATTCATGATTCGATTTATGATTTATAATTCATGATTTATGATTCATGATTCGATTCAAGATTCATGATTCATGATTCAATTCATGATTCATGATTCAAGATTCAATTCATGATTCATGATTCGATTCATGATTCATTATTTAATTCATGATTCATGATTCGATTCATGATTCATGATTCAATTCATGATTTATGATTCATTATTTAATTCATGATTCATGATTCGATTCATGATTCATGATTCAATTCATGATTTATGATTCATTATTTAATTCATGATTCATGATTCAATTCATGATTCATGATTCAATTCATTATTCATGATTCATGATTCATGATTTAATTCATGATTCATGATTCAATTCATGATTCATGATTCGATTCATGATTCATGATTCATGATTCATGATTCGATTCATGATTCATGATTCAATTCATGATTCATGATTCATGATTCAATTCATGATTCATGATTCATGATTCATGATTCAATTCATGATTCATGATTCAATTCATGATTCATGATTCAATTCATGATTCATGATTCATGATTCAATTCATGATTCATGATTCGATTCATGATTCATGATTCAATTCATGATTCATGTTTTATGATTCAATTCATGATTCAATTCATGATTCATGATTCGATTCATGATTCATGATTCAATTCATGATTCCTTTCATGATTCATGATTCAATTCATGATTCATGATTCAATTCATGATTCGATTCATGATTCATGATTAATGATTCATGATTCATGATTCAATTCATGATTCATGATTCGATTCATGATTCATGATTCAATTCATGATTCATGATTTATGATTCAATTCATGATTCAATTCATGATTCATGATTCGATTCATGAATTATGATTCGATTTATGATTCATGATTTAATTCATGATTCATGATTTGATTCATGATTCATGATTCAATTCATGATTCATTTCATAATTCATGATTCAATTCATGATTCATGATTCATGATTCAATTCATGATTCATTTCATGATTCGAGTTTCGATTCATAATTCATGATTCAATTCATGATTCATGATTCAATTCATGATTTATGTTTCGATTCATGATTCATGATTTGATTCATGATTCATGATACAATTCATGATTCATGATGCATAATTCATGATTCGATTCTTGATTCATGATTCATGATTTAATTCATGATTCATGATTCATGATTCATGATTCGATTCATGATTCATAATTCAATTCATGATTCATGATTCATAATTTATGATTCGATTCATGACTCATGATTCGATTCATGATTCATGATTCATGATTTAATTCATGATTCATGATTCATGATTCAATTCATGATTCATGATTCATGATTCATGATTCAATTCATGATTCATGATTCAATTCATGATTCATGATTCGATTCATGATTCATGATTTAATTCATGATTCATGATTCATGATTCAATTCATGATTCATGATTCATGATTCATGATTCGATTCATGATTCATGATTCAATTCATGATTCCTTTCATGATTCATGATTCAATTCATGATTCATGATTCAGGATTCAATTCATGATTCATTTCATGATTCATGATTTAATTCATGATTAATGATTCATGATTCAATTCATGATTCATGATGCAATTCATGATTCATGATTCAATTCATGATTCATGATTCAATTCATGTTTCATGATTCGATTCATGATTTATGATTAAATTCATGATTCATGATTCAATTCATGATTCATAATTCGATTCATGATTCATGATTCATGATTCGATTCATGATTCATGTTTCATGATCCAATTCATGATTCATGATTCGATTTATGATTTATGATTCAATTCATGATTTATGATTCAATTCATGATTCAATTCATGATTCATGATTCAATTCATGATTCGAGATTCATGATTCAATTCATGATTCATGATTCAATTCATGATTCATGATTTATGATTCAATTCATGATTCAATTCATGATTCATGATTCAATTCATGATTCGAGATTCATGATTCGATTCATGATTCATGATTCAATTCATGATTCATGATTCATGATTCAATTCATGATTCATGATTCGATTTATGATTTATGATTCAATTCATGATTCATGATTTATGATTCAATTATTGATTCAATTCATGATTCATGATTCAATTCATGATTCGAGATTCATGATTCGATTCATGATTCATGATTCAATTCATGATTCATGATTCATGATTCATTTCATTATTCAATTCATGATTCATGATTCATGATTCAATTCAGGATTCATGATTCATGATTCGATTCATGATTCATGATTCATGATTCATGATTCAAATTATGTTTCAATTCATGATTCATGATTCATTTCATGATTCAATTCATGATTCATGATTCATGATTCATGATTCAATTCATGATTCATGATTCATGATTCATGATTCATGATTCAAATTATGATTCAATTCATGATTCATGATTCATTTCATTATTCAATTCATGATTCATGATTCGATTCATGATTCATGATTCATGATTCAATTCATGATTCATGATTTATGATTCAATTCATGATTCAATTCATGATTTATGATTCGATTCATGATTCATGATTCAATTCATGATTCATTTCATGATTCATGATTCAATTCATGATTCATGATTCATGATTCAATTCATGATTCATTTCATGATTCATGATTTAATTCATGATTAATGATTCATGATTCATGATTCGATTCATGATTTATGATTAAATTCATGATTCATAATTCGATTCATGATTCATGATTCATGATTCAATTCAGGATTCATGATTCATGATTCGATTCATGATTCATGATTCATGATTCAAATTATGATTCATGATTCGATTCATGATTCATGATTCATGATTCGATTCATGATTCATGATTCATGATTCAATTCATGATTCATGATTCATGATTCATGATTCAATTCATGATTCATGATTCAATTCATGATTCATGATTCATGATTCAATTCATTATTCATGATTCGATTCATGATTCATGATTCATGATTTAATTCATGATTCATGATTTATGATTCAATTCATGATTCAATTCATGATTTATGATTCGATTCATGATTCATGATTCGATTCATGATTCATGATTCAATTCATGATTCATTTCATGATTCATGATTCAATTCATGATTCATGATTCATGATTCAATTCATGATTCATTTCATGATTCATGATTTAATTCATGATTAATGATTCATGATTCAATTCATGATTCATGATTTAATTCATGATTAATGATTCATGATTCAATTCATGATTCAATTCATGTTTCATGATTCGATTCATGATTTATGATTAAATTCATGATTCATGATTCAATTCATGATTCATAATTCGATTCATGATTCATGATTCATGATTCGATTCATGATTCATGTTTCATGATTCAATTCATGATTCATGATTCGATTTATGATTTATGATTCAATTCATGATTCAATTCATGATTCATGATTCAATTCATGATTCGAGATTCATGATTCAATTCATGATTCATGATTCAATTCATGATTTATGATTTATGATTCAATTCATGATTCAATTCATGATTCATGCTTCAATTCATGATTCGAGATTCATGATTCGATTCATTATTCATGATTCAATTCATGATTCATGATTCAATTCATGATTCATGATTCGATTTATGATTTATGATTAAATTCATGATTCATAATTCGATTCATGATTCATGATTCATCATTCGATTCATGATTCATGATTCATGATTCAATTCATGATTCATGATTCGATTCATGATTTATGATTAAATTCATGATTCATAATTCGATTCATGATTCATGATTCATCATTCGATTCATGATTCATGATTCATGATTCGATTCATGATTCATGTTTCATGATTCAATTCATGATTCATGATTCGATTTATGATTTATGATTCAATTCATGATTTATGATTCAATTCATGATTCAATTCATGATTCATGATTCAATTCATGATTCGAGATTCATGATTCAATTCATGATTCATGATTCAATTCATAATTCATGATTTATGATTCAATTCATGATTCAATTCATGATTCATGATTCAATTCATGATTCGAGATTCATGATTCGATTCATGATTCATGATTCAATTCATGATTCATGATTCATGATTCAATTCATGATTCATGATTCGATTTATGATTTATGATTCAATTCATGATTCATGATTTATGATTCAATTATTGATTCAATTCATGATTCATGATTCAATTCATGATTCGAGATTCATGTTTCGATTCATGATTCATGATTCAATTCATGATTCATGATTCATGATTCATTTCATTATTCAATTCATGATTCATGATTCATGATTCAATTCAGGATTCATGATTCATGATTCGATTCATGATTCATGATTCATGATTCATGATTCATGATTCATGATTCAAATTATGTTTCAATTCATGATTCATGATTCATTTCATGATTCAATTCATGATTCATGATTCATGATTCATGATTCAATTCATGATTCATGATTCATGATTCATGATTCATGATTCAAATTATGATTCAATTCATGATTCATGATTCATTTCATTATTCAATTCATGATTCATGATTCATGATTCAATTCAGGATTCATGATTCATGATTCGATTCATGATTCATGATTCATGATTCAAATTATGATTCATGATTCGATTCATGATTCATGATTCATGATTCGATTCATGATTCATGATTCATGATTCAATTCATGATTCATGATTCATGATTCAATTCATGATTCATGATTCAATTCATGATTCATGATTCATGATTCAATTCATGATTCATGATTCGATTCATGATTCATGATTCATGATTCAATTCATGATTCATGATTTATGATTCAATTCATGATTCAATTCATGATTTATGATTCGATTCATTATTCATGATTCAATTCATGATTCATTTCATGATTCATGATTCAATTCATGATTCATGATTCATGATTCAATTCATGATTCATTTCATGATTCATGATTTAATTCATGATTAATGATTCATGATTCAATTCATGATTCATGATGCAATTCATGATTCATGATTCAATTCATGATTCATGATTCAATTCATGTTTCATGATTCGATTCATGATTTATGATTAAATTCATGATTCATGATTCAATTCATGATTCATAATTCGATTCATGATTCATGATTCATGATTCGATTCATGATTCATGTTTCATGATTCAATTCATGATTCATGATTCGATTTATGATTCGAGATTCATGATTCAATTCATGATTCATGATTCAATTCATGATTTATGATTTATGATTCAATTCATGATTCAATTCATGATTCATGCTTCAATTCATGATTCGAGATTCATGATTCGATTCATTATTCATGATTCAATTCATGATTCATGATTCATGATTCAATTCATGATTCATGATTCGATTTATGATTTATGATTCAATTCATGATTCATGATTTATGATTCAATTATTGATTCAATTCATGATTCATGATTCAATTCATGATTCGAGATTCATGATTCGATTCATGATTCATGATTCAATTCATGATTCATGATTCATGATTCATTTCATTATTCAATTCATGATTCATGATTCATGATTCAATTCAGGATTCATGATTCATGATTCGATTCATGATTCATGATTCATGATTCATGATTTAAATTATGATTCAATTCATGATTCATGATTCATTTCATGATTCAATTCATGATTCATGATTCATGGTTCATGATTCAATTCATGATTTATGATTTATGATTAGATTCATGATTCATGATTCGATACATGATTCATGATTCAATTCATGATTCATGATTCAAGATTCAAATCATGATTCATGATTCAATTCATGATTCATGATTCGATTTATGATTCATAATTCATGATTTATGATTCATGATTCGATTCATGATTCTTGATTAGATTCATGATTTATAATTCAAATCATGATTCATGATTCATTATTTAATTCATGATTCATGATTCGATTCATGATTCATGATTCAATTCATGATTTATGATTCATTATTTAATTCATGATTCATGATTTGATTCATGATTCATGATTCAATTCATGATTTATGATTCATTATTTAATTCATGATTCATGATTCAATTCATGATTCATGATTCAATTCATTATTCATGATTCATGATTCATGATTAAATTTATGATTCATGATTCAATTCATGATTCATGATTCGATTCATGATTCATGATTCATGATTCATGATTCGATTCATGATTCATGATTCAATTCATGATTCATGATTCATGATTCAATTCATGATTCATGATTCATGATTCATGATTCAATTCATGATTCATGATTCAATTCATGATTCATGATTCAATTCATGATTCATGATTCATGATTCAATTCATGATTCATGATTTATGATTCAATTCATGATTCAATTCATGATTCATGCTTCAATTCATGATTCATGATTCAATTCATGATTCATGATTCATGATTCAATTCATGATTCATGATTCATGATTCAATTCATGATTCATGATTCGATTTATGATTTATGATTCAATTCATGATTCATGATTTATGATTCAATTATTGATTCAATTCATGATTCATGATTCATTTCATGATTCAATTCATGATTCATGATTCATGGTTCATGATTCAATTCATGATTTATGATTTATGATTAGAATCATGATTCATGATTCGATACATGATTCATGATTCAATTCATGATTCATGATTTAAGATTCAATTCATGATTCATGATTCAATTCATGATTCATGATTCATTATTTAATTCATGATTCATGATTCGATTCATGATTCATGATTCATTTCATGATTTATGATTCATTATTTAATTCATGATTCATGATTCAATTCATGATTCATGATTCAATTCATTATTCATGATTCATGATTCATGATTTAATTCATGATTCATGATTCAATTCATGATTCATGATTCGATTCATGATTCATGATTCATGATTCGATTCATGAGTCATGATTCAATTCATGATTCATGATTCATGATTCAATTCATGATTCATGATTTATGATTCATGATTCAATTCATGATTCATGATTCAATTCATGATTCATGATTCAATTCATGATTCATGATTCATGATTCAATTCATGATTCATGATTCGATTCATGATTCATGATTCAATTCATGATTCATGATTTATGATTCAATTCATGATTCAATTCATGATTCATGATTCGATTCATGATTCATGATTCAATTCATGATTCATGATTCAATTCATGATTCATGATTCATGATTCAATTCATGATTCATAATTCGATTCATGATTCATGATTCAATTCATGATTCATGATTTATGATTCAATTCATGATTCAATTCATGATTCATGATTCGATTCATGATTCATGATTCAATTCATGATTCCTTTCATGATTCATGATTCAATTCATGATTCATGATTCATGATTCAATTCATGATTCATTTCATGATTCATGATTTAATTCATGATTAATGATTCATGATTCAATTCATGATTCATGATGCAATTCATGATTCATGATTCAATTCATGATTCATGATTCAATTCATGTTTCATGATTCGATTCATGATTTATGATTAAATTCATGATTCATGATTCAATTCATGATTCATAATTCGATTCATGATTCATGATTCATGATTCGATTCATGATTCATGTTTCATGATTCAATTCATGATTCATGATTCGATTTATGATTTATGATTCAATTCATGATTTATGATTCAATTCATGATTCAATTCATGATTCATGATTCAATTCATGATTCAAGATTCATGATTCAATTCATGATTCATGATTCAATTCATGATTCATGATTTATGATTCAATTCATGATTCATGATTCATGATTCAATTCATGATTCATGATTTATGATTCATGATTCAATTCATGATTCATGATTCAATTCATGATTCATGATTTATGATTCAATTCATGATTCAATTCATGATTCATGATTCGATTCATGATTCATGATTCAATTCATGATTCATGATTCAATTCATGATTCATGATTCATGATTCAATTCATGATTCATGATTCGATTCATGATTCATGATTCAATTCATGATTCATGATTTATGATTCAATTCATGATTCAATTCATGATTCATGATTCGATTCATGATTCATGATTCAATTCATGATTCCTTTCATGATTCATGATTCAATTCATGATTCATGATTCATGATTCAATTCATGATTCATTTCATGATTCATGATTTAATTCATGATTCATGATGCAATTCATAATTCATGATTCAATTCATGATTCATGATTCAATTCATGTTTCATGATTCGATTCATGATTTATGATTAAATTCATGATTCATGATTCAATTCATGATTCATAATTCGATTCATGATTCATGATTCATGATTCGATTCATGATTCATGTTTCATGATTCAATTCATGATTCATGATTCGATTTATGATTTATGATTCAATTCATGATTTATGATTCAATTCATGATTCAATTCATGATTCATGATTCAATTCATGATTCGAGATTCATGATTCAATTCATGATTCATGATTCAATTCATGATTCATGATTTATGATTCAATTCATGATTCAATTCATGATTCATGATTCAATTCATGATTCGAGATTCATGATTCGATTCATGATTCATGATTCAATTCATGATTCATGATTCATGATTCAATTCATGATTCATGATTCGATTTATGATTTATGATTCAATTCATGATTCATTATTTATGATTCAATTCATGATTCAATTCATGATTCATGATTCAATTCATGATTCGAGATTCATGATTCGATTCATGATTCATGATTCAATTCATGATTCATGATTCATGATTCAATTCATGATTCATGATTCGATTTATGATTTATGATTCAATTCATGATTCATTATTTATGATTCAATTATTGATTCAATTCATGATTCATGATTCAATTCATGATTCGAGATTCATGATTCGATTCATGATTCATGATTCAATTCATGATTCATGATTCATGATTCATTTCATTATTCAATTCATGATTCATGATTCATGATTCAATTCAGGATTCATGATTCATGATTCGATTCATGATTCATGATTCATGATTCATGATTCAAATTATGATTCAATTCATGATTCATGATTCATTTCATGATTCAATTCATGATTCATGATTCATGATTCATGATTCAATTCATGATTCATGATTCATGATTCATGATTCAAATTATGATTCAATTCATGATTCATGATTCATTTCATTATTCAATTCATGATTCATGATTCATGATTCAATTCAGGATTCATGATTCATGATTCGATTCATGATTCATGATTCATGATTCAAATTATGATTCATGATTCGATTCATGATTCATGATTCATGATTCGATTCATGATTCATGATTCAATTCATGATTCATGATTCGATTTATGATTCATAATTCATGATTTATGATTCATGATTCGATTCATGATTCATGATTTATGATTCAATTCATGATTCATGATTCAAGATTCAATTCATGATTCATGATTCAATTCATGATTCATGATTCGATTCATGATTCATTATTTAATTCATGATTCATGATTCGATTCATGATTCATGATTCAATTCATGATTTATGATTCATTATTTAATTCATGATTCATGATTCGATTCATGATTCATGATTCAATTCATGATTTATGATTCATTATTTAATTCATGATTCATTATTTAATTCATGATTCATGATTCGATTCATGATTCATGATTCAATTCATGATTTATGATTCATTATTTAATTCATGATTCATGATTCAATTCATGATTCATGATTCAATTCATTATTCATGATTCATGATTCATGATTTAATTCATGATTCATGATTCAATTCATGATTCATGATTCGATTCATGATTCATGATTCATGATTCATGATTCAATTCATGATTCATGATTCATGATTCAATTCATGATTCATGATTCATGATTCAATTCATGATTCATGATTCATGATTCATGATTCAATTCATGATTCATGATTCAATTCATGATTCATGATTCAATTCATGATTCATGATTCATGATTCAATTCATGATTCATGATTCGATTCATGATTCATGATTCAATTCATGATTCATGATTTATGATTCAATTCATGATTCAATTCATGATTCATGATGCAATTCATGATTCATGATTCAATTCATGATTCATGATTCAATTCATGTTTCATGATTCGATTCATGATTTATGATTAAATTCATGATTCATGATTCAATTCATGATTCATAATTCGATTCATGATTCATGATTCATGATTCGATTCATGATTCATGTTTCATGATTCAATTCATGATTCATGATTCGATTTATGATTTATAATTCAATTCATGATTTATGATTCAATTCATGATTCAATTCATGATTCATGATTCAATTCATGATTCGAGATTCATGATTCAATTCATGATTCATGATTCAATTCATGATTCATGATTTATGATTCAATTCATGATTCAATTCATGATTCATGATTCAATTCATGATTCGAGATTCATGATTCGATTCATGATTCATGATTCAATTCATGATTCATGATTCATGATTCAATTCATGATTCATGATTCGATTTATGATTTATGATTCAATTCATGATTTATGATTCAATTATTGATTCAATTCATGATTCATGATTCAATTCATGATTCGAGATTCATGATTCATTTCATTATTCAATTCATGATTCATGATTCATGATTCAATTCAGGATTCATGATTCATGATTCGATTCATGATTCATGATTCATGATTCATGATTCAAATTATGATTCAATTCATGATTCATGATTCATTTCATGATTCAATTCATGATTCATGATTCATGATTCATGATTCAATTCATGATTCATGATTCATGATTCATGATTCATGATTCAAATTATGATTCAATTCATGATTCATGATTCATTTCATTATTCAATTCATGATTCATGATTCATGATTCAATTCAGGATTCATGATTCATGATTCGATTCATGATTCATGATTCAAATTATGATTCATGATTCGATTCATGATTCATGATTCATGATTCGATTCATGATTCATGATTCAATTCATGATTCATGATTCGATTTATGATTCATGATTCATGATTTATGATTCATGATTCGATTCATGATTCATGATGCATGATTCAATTCATGATTCATGATTTAAGATTCAATTCATGATTCATGATTCAATTCATGATTCATGATTCGATTCATGATTCATTATTTAATTCATGATTCATGATATGATTCATGATTCAATTCATGATTTATGATTCATTATTTAATTCATGATTCATGATTCGATTCATGATTCATGATTCGATTCATGATTCATTATTTAATTCATGATTCATGATTCGATTCATGATTCATGATTCAATTCATTATTCATGATTCATGATTCATGATTTAACTCATGATTCATGATTCAATTCATGATTCATGATTCGATTCATGATTCATGATTCATGATTCATGATTCATGATTCATGATTCGATGCATGATTCATGATTCAATTCATGATTCATAATTCATGATTCAATTCATGATTCATGATTCATGATTCATGATTCAATTCATGATTCATGATTCAATTCATGATTCATGATTCATGATTCAATTCATGATTCATGATTCGATTCATGATTCATGATTCAATTCATGATTCATGATTTATGATTCAATTCATGATTCAATTCATGATTCATGATTCGATTCATGATTCATGATTCAATTCATGATTCCTTTCATGATTCATGATTCAATTCATGATTCATGATTCATGATTCAATTCATGATTCATTTCATGATTCATGATTTAATTCATGATTAATGATTCATGATTCAATTCATGATTCATGATGCAATTCATGATTCATGATTCAATTCATGATTCATGATTCAATTCATGTTTCATGATTCGATTCATGATTTATGATTAAATTCATGATTCATGATTCAATTCATGATTCATAATTCGATTCATGATTCATGATTCATGATTCGATTCATGATTCATGTTTCATGATTCAATTCATGATTCATGATTCGATTTATGATTTATGATTCAATTCATGATTTATGATTCAATTCATGATTCAATTCATGATTCATGATTCAATTCATGATTCGAGATTCATGATTCAATTCATGATTCATGATTCAATTCATGATTCATGATTTATGATTCAATTCATGATTCAATTCATGATTCATGATTCAATTCATGATTCGAGATTCATGATTCGATTCATGATTCATGATTCAATTCATGATTCATGATTCATGATTCAATTCATGATTCATGATTCGATTTATGATTTATGATTCAATTCATGATTCATGATTTATGATTCAATTATTGATTCAATTCATGATTCATGATTCAATTCATGATTCGAGATTCATGATTCGATTCATGATTCATGATTCAATTCATGATTCATGATTCATGATTCATTTCATTATTCAATTCATGATTCATGATTCATGATTCAATTCAGGATTCATGATTCATGATTCGATTCATGATTCATGATTCATGATTCATGATTCAAATTATGTTTCAATTCATGATTCATGATTCATTTCATGATTTAATTCATGATTCATGATTCATGATTCATGATTCAAATTATGATTCAATTCATGATTCATGATTCATTTCATTATTCAATTCATGATTCATGATTCATTAATCAATTCAGGATTCATGATTCATGATTCGATTCATGATTCATGATTCATGATTCAAATTATGATTCATGATTCGATTCATGATTCATGATTCAATTCATGATTATGATTCATGATTCATTTCATTATTCAATTCATGATTCATGATTCATGATTCAATTCAGGATTCATGATTCATGATTCGATTCATGATTCATGATTCATGATTCATGATTCAAATTATGATTCAATTCATGATTCATGATTCATTTCATGATTCAATTCATGATTCATGATTCATGGTTCATGATTCAATTCATGATTTATGATTTATGATTAGATTCATGATTCATGATTCGATACATGATTCATGATTCAATTCATGATTCATGATTCAAGATTCAATTCATGATTCATGATTCAATTCATGATTCATGATTCGATTTATGATTCATAATTCATGATTTAAGATTCATGATTCGATTCATGATTCATGATTCATGATTCAATTCATGATTCATGATTCATTATTTAATTCATGATTCATGATTCAATTCATGATTTATGATTTATGATTAGATTCATGATTCATGATTAGATTCATGATTTATAATTCAAATCATGATTCATGATTCATTATTTAATTCATGATTCATGATTCGATTCATGATTCATGATTCAATTCATGATTTATGATTCATTATTTAATTCATGATTCATGATTTGATTCATGATTCATGATTCAATTCATGATTTATGATTCATTATTTAATTCATGATTCATGATTCAATTCATGATTCATGATTCAATTCATTATTCATGATTCATGATTCATGATTCAATTTATGATTCATGATTCAATTCATGATTCATGATTCGATTCATGATTCATGATTCATGATTCATGATTCAAATCATGATTCATGATTCAATTCATGATTCATGATTCATGATTCAATTCATGATTCATGATTCAATTCATGATTCATGATTCATGATTCAATTCATGATTCATGATTTATGATTCAATTCATGATTCAATTCATGATTCATGCTTCAATTCATGATTCGAGATTCATGATTCGATTCATGATTCATGATTCAATTCATGATTCATGATTCATGATTCAATTCATGATTCATGATTCGATTTATGATTTATGATTCAATTCATGATTCATGATTTATGATTCAATTATTGATTCAATTCATGATTCATGATTCAATTCATGATTCGAGATTCATGATTCGATTCATGATTCATGATACAATTCATGATTCATGATTCATTTCATTATTCAATTCATGATTCATGATTCATGATTCAATTCAGAATTCATGATTCATGATTCGATTCATGATTCATGATTCATAATTCATGATTCAAATTATGATTCAATTCATGATTCATGATTCATTTCATGATTCAATTCATGATTCATGATTCATGATTCATGATTCAATTCATGATTTATGATTCATTATTTAATTCATGATTCATGATTCAATTCATGATTCATGATTCAATTCATTATTCATGATTCATGATTCATGATTCAATTCATGATTCATGATTCGATTCATGATTTCATTCATGATTCATGATTCATGATTCAATTCATGATTCATGATTCAATTCATGATTCATGATTCATGATTCAATTCATGATTCATGATTCGATTCATGATTCATGATTCATGATTCATTTCATGATTCATGATTCGATTCATGATTCATGATTAGATTCATGATTTATTATTCAAATCATGATTCATGATTCATTATTTAATTCATGATTCATGATTCAATTCATGATTCATGATTCAATTTATGATTTATGATTCATTATTTAATTCATGATTCATGATTCGATTCATGATTCATGATTCAATTCATGATTTATGATCCATTATTTAATTCATGATTCATGATTCAATTCATGATTCATGATTCAATTCATTATTCATGATTCATGATTCATGATTCAATTCATGATTCATGATTCAATTTATGATTCATGATTCAATTCATGATTCATGATTCGATTCATGATTCATGATTCATGATTCATGATTCGATTCATGATTTCATTCATGATTCATGATTCATGATTCAATTCATGATTCATGATTCATGATTCATGATTCAATTCATGATTCATGATTCAATTCATGATTCATGATTCGATTCATGATTCATGATTCAATTCATGATTCGTGATTTATGATTCAATTCATGATTCAATTCATGATTCATGATTTGATTCATGATTCATGATTCAATTCATGATTCCTTTCATGATTCATGATTCAATTCATGATTCATGATTCATGATTCAATTCATGATTCATTTCATGATTCATGATTTAATTCATGATTAATGATTCATGATTCAATTCATGATTCATGATTCAATTCATGTTTCATGATTCGATTCATGATTTATGATTAAATTCATGATTCATGATTCAATTCATGATTCATAATTCGATTCATGATTCATGTTTCATGATTCAATTCATGATTCATGATTCGATTCATGATTCATGATTTAATTCATGATTCATGATTCATGATTCAATTCATGATTCATGATTCATGATTCATGATTCGATTCATGATTCATGATTTGATTCATGATTCATGATTCGATTCATGATTCATGATTCATAATTCATGATTCAATTCATGATTCATGATTCAAGATTCAATTCATGATTCATGATTCAATTCATGATTCATGATTCGATTTATGATTCATAATTCATGATTTATGATTCATGATTCGATTCATGATTCATGATTCAATTCATGATTCATGATTCATGATTCAATTCATGATTCATGATTCGATTTATGATTTATGATTCAATTCATGATTCATGATTTATGATTCAATTATTGATTCAATTCATGATTCATGATTCAATTCATGATTCGAGATTCATGATTCGATTCATGATTCATGATACAATTCATGATTCATGATTCATGATTCATTTCATTATTCAATTCATGATTCATGATTCATGATTCAATTCAGGATTCATGATTCATGATTCGATTCATGATTCATGATTCATAATTCATGATTCAAATTATGATTCAATTCATGATTCATGATTCATTTCATGATTCAATTCATGATTCATGATTCATGGTTCATGATTCAATTCATGATTTATGATTTATGATTAGAATCATGATTCATGATTCGATACATGATTCATGATTCAATTCATGATTCATGATTCGATCTATGATTCATGATACAATTCATGATTCATGATTCATGATTCATTTCATTATTCAATTCATGATTCATGATTCATGATTCAATTCAGGATTCATGATTCATGATTCGATTCATGATTCATGATTCATAATTCATGATTCAAATTATGATTCAATTCATGATTCATGATTCATTTCATGATTCAATTCATGATTCATGATTTATGATTCATGATTCGATTCATGATTCATGATTCATGATTCATTTCATGATTCATGATTCGATTTATGATTCATGATTAGATTCATGATTTATTATTCAAATCATGATTCATGATTCATTATTTAATTCATGATTCATGATTCGATTCATGATTCATGATTCAATTCATGATTTATGATTCATTATTTAATTCATGATTCATGATTCGATTCATGATTCATGATTCAATTCATGATTTATGATTCATTATTTAATTCATGATTCATGATTCAATTCATGATTCATGATTCAATTCATTATTCATGATTCATGATTCATGATTCAATTCATGATTCATGATTCGATTCATGATTTCATTCATGATTCATGATTCATGATTCAATTCATGATTCATGATTCATGATTCATGATTCAATTCATGATTCATGATTCAATTCATGATTCATGATTCATGATTCAATTCATGATTCATGATTCGATTCATGATTCATGATTCGTGATTTATGATTCAATTCATGATTCAATTCATGATTCATGATTTGATTCATGATTCATGATTCAATTCATGATTCCTTTCATGATTCATGATTCAATTCATGATTCATGATTCATGATTCAATTCATGATTCATTTCATGATTCATGATTTAATTCATGATTAATGATTCATGATTCAATTCATGATTCATGATTCAATTTATGTTTCATGATTCGATTCATGATTTATGATTAAATTCATGATTCATGATTCAATTCATGATTCATAATTCGATTCATGATTCATGTTTCATGATTCAATTCATGATTCATGATTCGATTCATGATTCATGATTTAATTCATGATTCATGATTCATGATTCAATTCATGATTCATGATTCATGATTCATGATTCGATTCATGATTCATGATTTGATTCATGATTCATGATTCGATTCATGATTCATGATTCATAATTCATGATTCAATTCATGATTCATGATTCAAGATTCAATTCATGATTCATGATTCAATTCATGATTCATGATTCGATTTATGATTCATAATTCATGATTTATGATTCATGATTCGATTCATGATTCATGATTCATGATTCAATTCATGATTCATGATTCGATTCATGATTCATGATTAGATTCATGATTTATAATTCAAATCATGATTCATGATTCATTATTTAATTCATGATTCATGATTCGATTCATGATTCATGATTCAATTCATGATTTATGATTCATTATTTAATTCATGATTCATGATTCGATTCATGATTCATGATTCAATTCATGATTTATGATTCATTATTTAATTCATGATTCATGATTCAGTTCATGATTCATGATTCAATTCATTATTCATGATTCATGATTCATGATTCAATTCATAATTCATGATTCAATTCATGATTCATGATTCGATTAATGATTCATGATTCATGATTCGATTCATGATTCAATTCATGATTCATGATTCATGATTCAATTCATGATTCATGATTCATGATTCATGATTCAATTCATGATTCATGATTCAATTCATGATTCATGATTCAATTCATGATTCATGATTCATGATTCAATTTATGATTCATGATTCGATTCATGATTCATGATTCAATTCATGATTCATGATTTATGATTCAATTCATGATTCAATTCATGATTCATGATTCGATTCATGATTCATGATTCAATTCATGATTCCTTTCATGATTCATGATTCAATTCATGATTCATGATTCATGATTCAATTCATGATTTATTTCATGATTCATGATTTAATTCATGATTACTGATTCATGATTCAATTCATGATGCATGATGCAATTCATGATTCATGATTCAATTCATGATTCATGATTCAATTCATGTTTCATGATTCGATTCATGATTTATGATTAAATTCATGATTTATGATTCAATTCATGATTCATAATTCGATTCATGATTCATGATTCATGATTCGATTCATGATTCATGTTTCATGATTCAATTCATGATTCATGATTCATGATTCGATTCATGATTCATGTTTCATGATTCAATTCATGATTCATGATTCGATTTATGATTTATGATTCAATTCATGATTTATGATTCAATTCATGATTCAATTCATGATTCATGATTCAATTCATGATTCGAGATTCATGATTCAATTCATGATTCATGATTCAATTCAGGATTCATGATTTATGATTCAATTCATGATTCAATTCATGATTCATGATTCAATTCATGATTCGAGATTCATGATTCGATTCATGATTCATGATTCAATTTGTGATTCATGATTCATGATTCAATTCATGATTCATGATTCGATTTATGATTTATGATTCAATTCATGATTCATGATTTATGATTCAATTATTGATTCAATTCATGATTCATGATTCAATTCATGATTCGAGATTCATGATTCGATTCATGATTCATGATTCAATTCATGATTCATGATTCATGATTCATTTCATTATTCATGATTCATGATTCAATTCAGGATTCATGATTCATGATTCGATTCATGATTCATGATTCATGATTCATGATTCAAATTATGATTCATGATTCGATTCATGATTCATAATTCATGATTCATTATTCGATTCATGATTCATGATTCATGATTCATGATTCAATTCATGATTCATGATTCAATTCATGATTCATGATTCATGATTCAATTCATGATTCGATTCATGATTCATGATTCAATTCATGATTCATGATTTATGATTCAATTCATGATTCAATTCATGATTCATGATTCGATTCATGATTCATGATTCAATTCATGATTCATTTCATGATTCATGATTCAATTCATGATTCATGATTCATGATTCAATTCATGATTCATTTCATGATTCATGATTTAATTCATGATTAATGATTCATGATTCAATTCATGATTCATGATGCAATTCAAGATTCATGATTCAATTCATGATTCATGATTCAATTCATGTTTCATGATTCGATTCATGATTTATGATTAAATTCATGATTCATGATTCAATTCATGATTCATAATTCGATTCATGATTCATGTTTCATGATTCATGATTCATGTTTCATGATTCAATTCATGATTCATGATTCGATTTATGATTTATGATTCAATTCATGATTTATGATTCAATTCATGATTCAATTCATGATTCATGATTCAATTCATGATTCGAGATTCATGATTCAATTCATGATTCATGATTCAATTCATGATTCATGATTCATGATTCAAATTATGATTCAATTCATGATTCATAATTCATTTCATGATTCAATTCATGATTTATGTCATGATTCATGATTTAATTCATGATTACTGATTCATGATTCAATTCATGATGCATGATGCAATTCATGATTCATGATTCAATTCATGATTCATGATTCAATTCATGTTTCATGATTCGATTCATGATTTATGATTAAATTCATGATTTATGATTCAATTCATGATTCATAATTCGATTCATGATTCATGATTCATGATTCGATTCATGATTCATGTTTCATGATTCAATTCATGATTCATGATTCATGATTCGATTCATGATTCATGTTTCATGATTCAATTCATGATTCATGATTCGATTTATGATTTATGATTCAATTCATGATTTATGATTCAATTCATGATTCAATTCATGATTCATGATTCAATTCATGATTCGAGATTCATGATTCAATTCATGATTCATGATTCAATTCAGGATTCATGATTTATGATTCAATTCATGATTCAATTCATGATTCATGATTCAATTCATGATTCGAGATTCATGATTCGATTCATGATTCATGATTCAATTTGTGATTCATGATTCATGATTCAATTCATGATTCATGATTCGATTTATGATTTATGATTCAATTCATGATTCATGATTTATGATTCAATTATTGATTCAATTCATGATTCATGATTCAATTCATGATTCGAGATTCATGATTCGATTCATGATTCATGATTCAATTCATGATTCATGATTCATGATTCATTTCATTATTCATGATTCATGATTCAATTCAGGATTCATGATTCATGATTCGATTCATGATTCATGATTCATGATTCATGATTCAAATTATGATTCATGATTCGATTCATGATTCATAATTCATGATTCATTATTCGATTCATGATTCATGATTCATGATTCATGATTCAATTCATGATTCATGATTCAATTCATGATTCATGATTCATGATTCAATTCATGATTCGATTCATGATTCATGATTCAATTCATGATTCATGATTTATGATTCAATTCATGATTCAATTCATGATTCATGATTCGATTCATGATTCATGATTCAATTCATGATTCATTTCATGATTCATGATTCAATTCATGATTCATGATTCATGATTCAATTCATGATTCATTTCATGATTCATGATTTAATTCATGATTAATGATTCATGATTCAATTCATGATTCATGATGCAATTCAAGATTCATGATTCAATTCATGATTCATGATTCAATTCATGTTTCATGATTCGATTCATGATTTATGATTAAATTCATGATTCATGATTCAATTCATGATTCATAATTCGATTCATGATTCATGTTTCATGATTCATGATTCATGTTTCATGATTCAATTCATGATTCATGATTCGATTTATGATTTATGATTCAATTCATGATTTATGATTCAATTCATGATTCAATTCATGATTCATGATTCAATTCATGATTCGAGATTCATGATTCAATTCATGATTCATGATTCAATTCATGATTCATGATTCATGATTCAAATTATGATTCAATTCATGATTCATAATTCATTTCATGATTCAATTCATGATTTATGATTTATGATTCAATTTATGATTCAATTCATGATTCATGATTCAATTGATGATTCATGATTCAATTCATGATTCATGATTCATGATTCAATTCATGATTCATGATTCATGATTCAATTCATGATTCATGATTCGATTCATGATTCATGATTCGATTCATGATTCATGATTTAATTCATGATTCATGATTCATGATTCAATTCATGATTCATGATTCATGATTCAATTCATGATTCATGATTCGATTCATGATTCATGATTCATGATTCAATTCATGATTCATGATTCATGATTCAATTCATGATTCATGATTCGATTCATGATTCATGATTCGATTCATGATTCATGATTTAATTCATGATTCATGATTCATGATTCAATTCATGATTCATGATTCATGATTCATGATTCGATTCATGATTCATGATTCATGATTCGATTCATGATTCATGATTCGATTCATGATTCATGATTCAATTCATGATTCATGATTCGATCTATGATTCATGATACAATTCATGATTCATGATTCATGATTCATTTCATTATTCAATTCATGATTCATGATTCATGATTCAATTCAGGATTCATGATTCATGATTCGATTCATGATTCATGATTCATAATTCATGATTCAAATTATGATTCAATTCATGATTCATGATTCATTTCATGATTCAATTCATGATTCATGATTTATGATTCATGATTCGATTCATGATTCATGATTCATGATTCATTTCATGATTCATGATTCGATTCATGATTCATGATTAGATTCATGATTTATTATTCAAATCATGATTCATGATTCATTATTTAATTCATGATTCATGATTCGATTCATGATTCATGATTCAATTCATGATTTATGATTCATTATTTAATTCATGATTCATGATTCGATTCATGATTCATGATTCAATTCATGATTTATGATTCATTATTTAATTCATGATTCATGATTCAATTCATGATTCATGATTCAATTCATTATTCATGATTCATGATTCATGATTCAATTCATGATTCATGATTCGATTCATGATTTCATTCATGATTCATGATTCATGATTCAATTCATGATTCATGATTCATGATTCATGATTCAATTCATGATTCATGATTCAATTCATGATTCATGATTCATGATTCAATTCATGATTCATGATTCGATTCATGATTCATGATTCGTGATTTATGATTCAATTCATGATTCAATTCATGATTCATGATTTGATTCATGATTCATGATTCAATTCATGATTCCTTTCATGATTCATGATTCAATTCATGATTCATGATTCATGATTCAATTCATGATTCATTTCATGATTCATGATTTAATTCATGATTAATGATTCATGATTCAATTCATGATTCATGATTCAATTTATGTTTCATGATTCGATTCATGATTTATGATTAAATTCATGATTCATGATTCAATTCATGATTCATAATTCGATTCATGATTCATGTTTCATGATTCAATTCATGATTCATGATTCGATTCATGATTCATGATTTAATTCATGATTCATGATTCATGATTCAATTCATGATTCATGATTCATGATTCATGATTCGATTCATGATTCATGATTTGATTCATGATTCATGATTCGATTCATGATTCATGATTCATAATTCATGATTCAATTCATGATTCATGATTCAAGATTCAATTCATGATTCATGATTCAATTCATGATTCATGATTCGATTTATGATTCATAATTCATGATTTATGATTCATGATTCGATTCATGATTCATGATTCATGATTCAATTCATGATTCATGATTCGATTCATGATTCATGATTAGATTCATGATTTATAATTCAAATCATGATTCATGATTCATTATTTAATTCATGATTCATGATTCGATTCATGATTCATGATTCAATTCATGATTTATGATTCATTATTTAATTCATGATTCATGATTCGATTCATGATTCATGATTCAATTCATGATTTATGATTCATTATTTAATTCATGATTCATGATTCAGTTCATGATTCATGATTCAATTCATTATTCATGATTCATGATTCATGATTCAATTCATAATTCATGATTCAATTCATGATTCATGATTCGATTAATGATTCATGATTCATGATTCGATTCATGATTCAATTCATGATTCATGATTCATGATTCAATTCATGATTCATGATTCATGATTCATGATTCAATTCATGATTCATGATTCAATTCATGATTCATGATTCAATTCATGATTCATGATTCATGATTCAATTTATGATTCATGATTCGATTCATGATTCATGATTCAATTCATGATTCATGATTTATGATTCAATTCATGATTCTATTCATGATTCATGATTCGATTCATGATTCATGATTCAATTCATGATTCCTTTCATGATTCATGATTCAATTCATGATTCATGATTCATGATTCAATTCATGATTTATTTCATGATTCATGATTTAATTCATGATTACTGATTCATGATTCAATTCATGATGCATGATGCAATTCATGATTCATGATTCAATTCATGATTCATGATTCAATTCATGTTTCATGATTCGATTCATGATTTATGATTAAATTCATGATTTATGATTCAATTCATGATTCATAATTCGATTCATGATTCATGATTCATGATTCGATTCATGATTCATGTTTCATGATTCAATTCATGATTCATGATTCATGATTCGATTCATGATTCATGTTTCATGATTCAATTCATGATTCATGATTCGATTTATGATTTATGATTCAATTCATGATTTATGATTCAATTCATGATTCAATTCATGATTCATGATTCAATTCATGATTCGAGATTCATGATTCAATTCATGATTCATGATTCAATTCAGGATTCATGATTTATGATTCAATTCATGATTCAATTCATGATTCATGATTCAATTCATGATTCGAGATTCATGATTCGATTCATGATTCATGATTCAATTTGTGATTCATGATTCATGATTCAATTCATGATTCATGATTCGATTTATGATTTATGATTCAATTCATGATTCATGATTTATGATTCAATTATTGATTCAATTCATGATTCATGATTCAATTCATGATTCGAGATTCATGATTCGATTCATGATTCATGATTCAATTCATGATTCATGATTCATGATTCATTTCATTATTCATGATTCATGATTCAATTCAGGATTCATGATTCATGATTCGATTCATGATTCATGATTCATGATTCATGATTCAAATTATGATTCATGATTCGATTCATGATTCATAATTCATGATTCATTATTCGATTCATGATTCATGATTCATGATTCATGATTCAATTCATGATTCATGATTCAATTCATGATTCATGATTCATGATTCAATTCATGATTCGATTCATGATTCATGATTCAATTCATGATTCATGATTTATGATTCAATTCATGATTCAATTCATGATTCATGATTCGATTCATGATTCATGATTCAATTCATGATTCATTTCATGATTCATGATTCAATTCATGATTCATGATTCATGATTCAATTCATGATTCATTTCATGATTCATGATTTAATTCATGATTAATGATTCATGATTCAATTCATGATTCATGATGCAATTCAAGATTCATGATTCAATTCATGATTCATGATTCAATTCATGTTTCATGATTCGATTCATGATTTATGATTAAATTCATGATTCATGATTCAATTCATGATTCATAATTCGATTCATGATTCATGTTTCATGATTCATGATTCATGTTTCATGATTCAATTCATGATTCATGATTCGATTTATGATTTATGATTCAATTCATGATTTATGATTCAATTCATGATTCAATTCATGATTCATGATTCAATTCATGATTCGAGATTCATGATTCAATTCATGATTCATGATTCAATTCATGATTCATGATTCATGATTCAAATTATGATTCAATTCATGATTCATAATTCATTTCATGATTCAATTCATGATTTATGATTTATGATTCAATTTATGATTCAATTCATGATTCATGATTCAATTGATGATTCATGATTCAATTCATGATTCATGATTCATGATTCAATTCATGATTCATGATTCATGATTCAATTCATGATTCATGATTCGATTCATGATTCATGATTCGATTCATGATTCATGATTTAATTCATGATTCATGATTCATGATTCAATTCATGATTCATGATTCATGATTCAATTCATGATTCATGATTCGATTCATGATTCATGATTCATGATTCAATTCATGATTCATGATTCATGATTCAATTCATGATTCATGATTCGATTCATGATTCATGATTCGATTCATGATTCATGATTTAATTCATGATTCATGATTCATGATTCAATTCATGATTCATGATTCATGATTCATGATTCGATTCATGATTCATGATTCATGATTCGATTCATGATTCATGATTCGATTCATGATTCATGATTCATAATTCATGATTCAATTCATGATTCATGATTCAAGATTCAATTCATGATTCATGATTCAATTCATGATTCATGATTCGATTTATGATTCATAATTCATGATTTATGATTCATGATTCAATTCATGATTCATGATTCGATTCATGATTCATGATTAGATTCATGATTTATAATTCAAATCATGATTCATGATTCATTATTTAATTCATGATTCATGATTCGATTCATGATTCATGATTCAATTCATGATTTATGATTCATTATTTAATTCATGATTCATGATTCGATTCATGATTCATGATTCAATTCATGATTTATGATTCATTATTTAATTCATGATTCATGATTCAATTCATGATTCATGATTCAATTCATTATTCATGATTCATGATTCATGATTCAATTCATGATTCAATTCATGATTCATGATTCGATTCATGATTCATGATTCATGATTCATGATTCGATTCATGATTCATGATTCAATTCATGATTCATGATTCAATTCATGATTCATAATTCATGATTCATGATTCAATTCATGATTCATGATTCAATTCATGATTCATGATTCATGATTCAATTCATGATTCATGATTCGATTCATGATTCATGATTCATGATTCGATTCATGATTCATGATTCAATTCATGATTCATGTTTTATGATTCAATTCATGATTCAATTCATGATTCATGATTCGATTCATGATTCATGATTCAATTCATGATTCATGATTCAATTCATGATTCCTTTCATGATTCATGATTCAATTCATGATTCATGATTCATGATTCAATTCATGATTAATGATTCATGATTCAATTCATGATTCATGATGCAATTCATGATTCATGATTCAATTCATGTTTCATGATTCGATTCATGATTTATGATTAAATTCATGATTCATGATTCAATTCATGATTCATAATTCGATTCATGATTCATGATTCATGATTCGATTCATGATTCATGTTTCATGATTCAATTCATGATTCATGATTCGATTTATGATTTATGATTCAATTCATGATTTATGATTCAATTCATGATTCAATTCATGATTCATGATTCAATTCATGATTCGAGATTCATGATTCAATTCATGATTCATGATTCAATTCATGATTCATGATTTATGATTCAATTCATGATTCAATTCATGATTCATGATTCAATTCATGATTCGAGATTCATGATTCGATTCATGATTCATGATTCAATTCATGATTCATGATTCATGATTCAATTCATGATTCATGATTCGATTTATGATTTATGATTCAATTCATGATTCATGATTTATGATTCAATTATTGATTCAATTCATGATTCATGATTCAATTCATGATTCGAGATTCATGATTCGATTCATGATTCATGATTCAATTCATGATTCATGATTCATGATTCATTTCATTATTCAATTCATGATTCATGATTCATGATTCAATTCAGGATTCATGATTCATGATTCGATTCATGATTCATGATTCATGATTCATGATTCAAATTATGATTCAATTCATGATTCATGATTCATTTCATGATTCAATTCATGATTCATGATTCATGATTCATAATTCAATTCATGATTCATGATTCATGATTCATGATTCATGATTCAAATTATGATTCAATTCATGATTCATGATTCATTTCATGATTCAATTCATGATTCATGATTCATGATTCATAATTCAATTCATGATTCATGATTCATGATTCATGATTCATGATTCAAATTATGATTCAATTCATGATTCATGATTCATTTCATGATTCAATTCATGATTCATGATTCATGATTCATAATTCAATTCATGATTCATGATTCATGATTCATGATTCAAATTATGATTCAATTCATGATTCATGATTCATTTCATTATTCAATTCATGATTCATGATTCATGGTTCAATTCAGGATTCATGATTCATGATTCGATTCATGATTCATGATTCATGATTCATGATTCAAATTATGATTCATGATTCGATTCATGATTCATGATTCATGATTCGATTCATGATTCATGATTCAATTCATGATTCATGATTCATGATTCAATTCATGATTCATGATTCATGATTCATGATTCAATTCATGATTCATGATTCAATTCATGATTCATGATTCATGATTCAATTCAGGATTCATGATTCGATTCATGATTCATGATTCAATTCATGATTCATGATTTATGATTCAATTCATGATTCAATTCATGATTCATGATTCGATTCATGATTCATGATTCAATTCATGATTCATTTCATGATTCATGATTCAATTCATGATTCATGATTCATGATTCAATTCATGATTCATTTCATGATTCATGATTCAATTCATGATTCATTTCATGATTCATGATTTAATTCATGATTAATGATTCATGATTCAATTCATGATTCATGATGCAATTCATGATTCATGATTCAATTCATGATTCATGATTCAATTCATGTTCCATGATTCGATTCATGATTCATGATTCATGATTCGACTCATGATTCATGTTTCATGATTCAATTCATGATTCATGATTCGATTTATGATTTATGATTCAATTCATGATTTATGATTCAATTCATGATTCAATTCATGATTCATGATTCAATTCATGATTCGAGATTCACGATTCAATTCATGATTCATGATTCAATTCATGATTCATGATTCATGATTCAATTCATGATTCATGATTCGATTTATGATTTATGATTCAATTCATGATTCATGATTGATTCAATTATTGATTCAATTCATGATTCATGATTCAATTCATAATTCGAGATTCATGATTCGATTCATGATTCATGATTCAATTCATGATTCATGATTCATGATTCATTTCATTATTCAATTCATGATTCATGATTCATGATTCAATTCAGGATTCATGATTTATGATTCGATTCATGATTCATGATTCATGATTCATGATTCAAATTATGATTCAATTCATGATTCATGATTCATTTCATGATTCAATTCATGATTCATGATTCATGGTTCATGATTAAATTCATGATTTATGATTTATGATTCAATTTATGATTCAATTTATGATTCAATTCATGATTCATGATTCAATTGATGATTCATGATTCATGATTCAAATTATGATTCATGATTCGATTCATGATTCATGATTCATGATTCATGATTCGATTCATGATTCATGATTCAATTCATGATTCATGATTCATGATTCAATTCATGATTCATGATTCATGATTCATGATTCAATTCATGATTCATGATTCAATTCATGATTCATGATTCATGATTCAATTCATGATTCATTATTCGATTCATGATTCATGATTCAATTCATGATTCATGATTTATGATTCAATTCATGATTCAATTCATGATTCATGATTCGATTCATGATTCATGATTCAATTCATGATTCATTTCATGATTCATGATTCAATTCATGATTCATGATTCATGATTCAATTCATGATTCATTTCATGATTCATGATTTAATTCATGATTAATGATTCATGATTCAATTCATGATTCATGATGCAATTCATGATTCATGATTCAATCATGATTCATGATTCAATTCATGTTCCATGATTCGATTCATGATTTATGATTAAATTCATGATTCATGATTCAATTCATGATTCATAATTCGATTCATGATTCATGATTCATGATTCGACTCATGATTCATGTTTCATAATTCAATTCATGATTCATGATTCGATTTATGATTTATGATTCAATTCATGATTTATGATTCAATTCATGATTCAATTCATGATTCATGATTCAATTCATGATTCGAGATTCACGATTCAATTCATGATTCATGATTCAATTCATGATTCATGATTTATGATTCAATTCATGATTCAATTCATGATTCATGCTTCAATTCATGATTCGAGATTCATGATTCGATTCATGATTCATGATTCAATTCATGATTCATGATTCATGATTCAATTCATGATTCATGATTCGATTTATGATTTATGATTCAATTCATGATTCATGATTTATGATTCAATTATTGATTCAATTCCATACATGATTCATGATTCAATTCATGATTCGAGATTCATGATTCGATTCATGATTCATGATTCAATTCATGATTCATGATTCATGATTCATTTCATTATTCAATTCATGATTCATGATTCATGATTCAATTCAGGATTCATGATTTATGATTCGATTCATGATTCATGATTCATGATTCATGATTCAAATTATGATTCAATTCATGATTCATGATTCATTTCATGATTCAATTCATGATTCATGATTCATGGTTCATGATTAAATTCATGATTTATGATTTATGATTCAATTTATGATTCAATTCATGATTCATGATTCAATTGATGATTCATGATTCGATTCATGATTCATGATTCAATTCATGATTCATGATTCAATTCATGATTCATGATTCATGATTCAATTCATGATTCATGATTCATGATTCAATTCATGATTCATGATTCATGATTCAATTCATGATTCATGATTCAATTCATGATTCATGATTCGATTCATGATTCATGATTTAATTCATGATTCATGATTCATGATTCAATTCATGATTCATGATTCAATTCATGATTCATGATTCGATTCATGATTCATGATTCAATTCATGATTCATGATTCATGATTCAATTCATGATTCATGATTCATGATTCAATTCATGATTCATGATTCGATTCATGATTCATGATTCGATTCATGATTCATGATTTAATTCATGATTCATGATTCATGATTCAATTCATGATTCATGATTCATGATTCATGATTCGATTCATGATTCATGATTCATGATTCGATTCATGATTCATGATTCGATTCATGATTCATGATTCATAATTCATGATTCAATTCATGATTCATGATTCAAGATTCAATTCATGATTCATGATTCAATTCATGATTCATGATTCGATTTATGATTCATAATTCATGATTTACTATTCGATTCATGATTCATGATTAGATTCATGATTTATAATTCAAATCATGATTCATGATTCATTATTTAATTCATGATTCATGATTCGATTCATGATTCATGATTCAATTCATGATTTATGATTCATTATTTATCATGATTCATTATTCGATTCATGATTCATGAGTCAATTCATGATTTATGATTCATTATTTAATTCATGATTCATGATTCAATTCATGATTCATGATTCAATTCATTATTCATGATTCATGATTCATGATTCAATTCATGATTCAATTCATGATTCATGATTCGATTCATGATTCATGATTCATGATTCATGATTCGATTCATGATTCATGATTCATGATTCGATTCATGATTCATGATTCAATTCATGATTCATGATTCGTGATTCAATTCATGATTCATGATTCAATGATTCATGATTCAATTCATGATTCATGATTCAATTCATGATTCATGATTCAATTCATGATTCATGATTCATGATTCAATTCATGATTCGATTCATGATTCATGATTCAGATTCGATTCATGATTCATGATTCAATTCATGATTCATGTTTTATGATTCAATTCATGATTCAATTCATGATTCATGATTCGATTCATGATTCATGATTCATTCATGATTCATGATTCAATTCATTATTCCCTTTCATGATTCATGATTCAATTCATGATTCATGATTCATGATTCAATTCATGATTCATTTCATGATTCATGATTTAATTCATGATTAATGATTCATGATTCAATTCATGATCATGATGCAATTCAGTGATTCATGATTCAATTCATGTTTCATGATTCGATTCATGATTTATGATTAAATTCATTGATTCATGATTCAATTCATGATTCATAATTCGATTCATGATTCATGATTCATGATTCGATTCATGATTCTATGTTTCATGATTCAATTCATGATTCATGATTCGATTTATGATTTATGATTCAATTCATGATTTATGATTCAATTCATGATTCAATTCATGATTCATGATTCAATTCATGATTCGAGATTCATGATTCAATTCATGATTCATGATTCAATTCATGATTCATGATTTATGATTCAATTCATGATTCAATTCATGATTCATGATTCAATTCATGATTCGAGATTCATGATTCGATTCATGATTCATGATTCAATTCATGATTCATGATTCATGATTCAATTCATGATTCATGATTCGATTTATGATTTATGATTCAATTCATGATTCATGATTTATGATTCAATTATTGATTCAATTCATGATTCATGATTCAATTCATGATTTGAGATTCATGATTCGATTCATGATTCATGATTCAATTCATGATTCATGATTCATGATTCATTTCATTATTCAATTCATGATTCATGATTCATGATTCAATTCAGGATTCATGATTCATGATTCGATTCATGATTCATGATTCATGATTCAATGATTCATGATTCAAATTATGATTCAATTCATGATTCATGATTCATTTCATGATTCAATTCATGATTCATGATTCATGATTCATAATTCAATTCATGATTCTGATTCATGATTCATGATTCAAATTATGATTCAATTCCTGATTCATGATTCATTTCATTATTCAATGGTCAATCGACTTCATGATTCATGATTCATGATTCAAATTATGATTCAATTCATGATTCATGATTCATTTCATGATTCAATTCATGATTCATGATTCATGATTCATAATTCAATTCATGATTCATGATTCATGATTCATGATTCAAATTATGATTCAATTCATGATTCATGATTCATTTCATTATTCAATTCATGATTCATGATTCATGGTTCAATTCAGGATTCATGATTCATGATTCGATTCATGATTCATGATTCATGATTCATGATTCATGATTCAAATTATGATTCATGATTCGATTCATGATTCATGATTCATGATTCATGATTCAATTCATGATTCATGATTCAATTCATGATTCATGATTCATGATTCAATTCATGATTCATGATTCATGATTCATGATTCAATTCATGATTCATGATTCAATTCATGATTCATGATTCATGATTCAATTCAGGATTCATGATTCGATTCATGATTCATGATTCAATTCATGATTCATGTTTTATGGTTCAATTCATGATTCAATTCATGATTCATGATTCGATTCATGATTCATGATTCAATTCATGATTCATTTCATGATTCATGATTCAATTCATGATTCATGATTCATGATTCAATTCATGATTCATTTCATGATTCATGATTTAATTCATGATTAATGATTCATGATTCAATTCATGATTCATGATGCAATTCATGATTCATGATTCAATTCATGATTCATGATTCAATTCATGTTCCATGATTCGATCATGATTCATGATTCATGATTCGACTCATGATTCATGTTTCATGATTCAATTCATGATTCATGATTCGATTTATGATTTATGATTCAATTCATGATTATGATTCAATTCATGATTCAATTCATGATTCATGATTCAATTCATGATTCGAGATTCACGATTCAATTCATGATTCATGATTCAATTCATGATTCATGATGCATGATTCAATTCATGATTCATGATTCGATTTATGATTATGATTCAATTCATGATCATGATTTATGATTCAATTATTGATTCAATTCATGATTCATGATTCAATTCATGATTCGAGATTCATGATTCGATTCATGATTCATGATTCAATTCATGATTCATGATTCATGATTCATTTCATTATTCAATTCATGATTCATGATTCATGATTCAATTCAGGATTCATGATTTATGATTCGATTCATGATTCATGATTCATGATTCATGATTCAAATTATGATTCAATTCATGATTCATGATTCATTTCATGATTCAATTCATGATTCATGATTCATGGTTCATGATTAAATTCATGATTTATGATTTATGATTCAATTTATGATTCAATTTATGATTCAATTCATGATTCATGATTCAATTGATGATTCATGATTCATGATTCAAAATTATGATTCATGATTCGATCCATGATTCATGATTCATGATTCGATTCATGATTCATGATTCAATTCATGATTCATGATTCTGATTCAATTCATGATTCATGATTCATGATTCATGATTCAATTCATGATTCATGATTCATGATTCAATTCATGATTCATTATTCGATTCATGATTCATGATTCAATTCATGATTCATGATTTATGATTCAATTCATGATTCAATTCATGATTCATGATTCAATTCATGATTCATGATTCAATTCATGATTCATGATTCAATTCATGATTCATTTCATGATTCATGATTCAATTCATGATTCATGATTCATGATTCAATTCATGATTCATTTCATGATTCATGATTAATGATTCATGATTCAATTCATGATTCATGATGCAATTCATGATTCATGATTCAATTCATGATTCATGATTCAATTCATGTTCCATGATTCGATTCATGATTTATGATTAAATTCATGATTCATGATTCAATTCATGATTCATAATTTGATTCATGATTCATGATTCTGATTCGACTAATGATTCATGTTTCATGATTCAATTCATGATTCATGATTCGATTTATGATTTATGATTCAATTCATGATTTATGATTCAATTCATGATTCAATTCATGATTCATGATTCAATTCATGATTCGAGATTCACGATTCAATTCATGATTCATGATTCAATTCATGATTCATGATTTATGATTCAATTCATGATTCAATTCATGATTCATGCTTCAATTCATGATTCGAGATTCATGATTCGATTCATGATTCATGATTCAATTCATGATTCATGATTCATGATTCAATTCATGATTCATGATTCGATTTATGATTTATGATTGCAATTCATGATTCATGATTTATGATTCAATTATTGATTCAATTCATGATTCGAGATTCATGATTCGATTCATGATTCATGATTCAATTCATGATTCGAGATTCATGATTCGATTCATGATTCATGATTCAATTCATGATTCATGATTCATGATTCATTTCATTATTCAATTCATGATTCATGATTCATGATTCAATTCAGGATTCATGATTTATGATTCGATTCATGATTCATGATTCATGATTCAAATTATGATTCAATTCATGATTCATGATTCATTTCATGATTCAATTCATGATTCATGATTCATGGTTCATGATTAAATTCATGATTTATGATTTATGATTCAATTTATGATTCCAATTCATGATTCATGATTCGATTCATGATTCATGATTCAATTCATGATTCATGATTCAATTCATGATTCATGATTCAATTCATGATTCATGATTCATGATTCAATTCATGATTCATGATTCATGATTCAATTCATGATTCATGATTCATGATTCAATTCATGATTCATGATTCGATTCATGATTCATGATTCGATTCATGATTCATGATTCAATTCATGATTCATGATTTATGATTCAATTCATGATTCAATTCATGATTCAATTCATGATTCATGATTCATGATTCATTTCATTATTCAATTCATGATTCATGATTCATGATTCAATTCAGGATTCATGATTCGATTCATGATTCATGATTCATGATTCATGATTCATGATTCAAATTATGATTCAATTCATGATTCATGATTCATTTCATGATTCAATTCATGATTCATGATTCATGATTCATAATTCAATTCATGATTCATGATTCATGATTCATGATTCAAATTATGATTCAATTCATGATTCATGATTCATTTCATTATTCAATTCATGATTCATGATTCATGGTTCAATTCAGGATTCATGATTCATGATTCGATTCATGATTCATGATTCATGATTCAAATTATGATTCATGATTCGATTCATGATTCATGATTCATGATTCATGATTCGATTCATGATTCATGATTCAATTCATGATTCATGATTCATGATTCAATTCATGATTCATGATTCGATTTATGATTTATGATTCAATTCATGATTCATGATTTATGATTCAATTATTGATTCAATTCATGATTCATGATTCAATTCATGATTCGAGATTCATGATTCGATTCATGATTCATGATTCAATTCATGATTCATGATTCATGATTCATTTCATATTCAATTCATGATTCATGATTCATGATTCAATTCAGGATTCATGATTTATGATTCGATTCATGATACATGATTCATGATTCATGATTCAAATTATGATTCAATTCATGATTCATGATTCATTTCATGATTCAATTCATGATTCATGATTCATGGTTCATGATTAAATTCATGATTTATGATTTATGATTCAATTTATGATTCAATTTATGATTCAATTCATGATTCATGATTCAATTGATGATTCATGATTCATGATTCAAATTATGATTCATGATTCGATTCATGATTCATGATTCATGATTCGATTCATGATTCATGATTCAATTCATGATTCATGATTCATGATTCAATTCATGATTCATGATTCATGATTCATGATTCAATTCATGATTCATGATTCAATTCATGATTCATGATTCATGATTCAATTCATGATTCATTATTCGATTCATGATTCATGATTCAATTCATGATTCATGATTTATGATTCAATTCATGATTCAATTCATGATTCATGATTCAATTCATGATTCATGATTCATGATTCGATTCATGATTCATGTTTCATGATTCAATTCATGATTCATGATTCGATTTATGATTTATGATTCAATTCATGATTTATGATTCAATTCATGATTCAATTCATGATTCATGATTCAATTCATGATTCGAGATTCATGATTCAATTCATGATTCATGATTCAATTCATGATTCATGATTTATGATTCAATTCATGATTCAATTCATGATTCATGATTCAATTCATGATTCGAGATTCATGATTCGATTCATGATTCATGATTCAATTCATGATTCATGATTCATGATTCAATTCATGATTCATGATTCGATTTATGATTTATGATTCAATTCATGATTCATGATTTATGATTCAATTATTGATTCAATTCATGATTCATGATTCAATTCATGATTCGAGATTCATGATTCGATTCATGATTCATGATTCAATTCATGATTCATGATTCATGATTCATTTCATTATTCAATTCATGATTCATGATTCATGATTCAATTCAGGATTCATGATTCATGATTCGATTCATGATTCATGATTCATGATTCATGATTCAAATTATGATTCAATTCATGATTCATGATTCATTTCATGATTTCATATTCATGATTCATGATTCATGATTCATAATTCAATTCATGATTCATGATTCATGATTCATGATTCAAATTATGATTCAATTCCTGATTCATGATTCATTTCATTATTCAATTCATGATTCATGATTCATGATTCATGATTCAAATTATGATTCAATTCATGATTCATGATTCATTTCATGATTCAATTCATGATTCATGATTCATGATTCATAATTCAATTCATGATTCATGATTCATGATTCATGATTCAAATTATGATTCAATTCATGATTCATGATTCATTTCATTATTCAATTCATGATTCATGATTCATGGTTCAATTCAGGATTCATGATTCATGATTCGATTCATGATTCTTGATTCATGATTCATGATTCATGATTCAAATTATGATTCATGATTCGATTCATGATTCATGATTCATGATTCATGATTCGATTCATGATTCATGATTCAATTCATGATTCATGATTCATGATTCAATTCATGATTCATGATTCATGATTCATGATTCAATTCATGATTCATGATTCAATTCATGATTCATGATTCATGATTCAATTCAGGATTCATGATTCGATTCATGATTCATGATTCAATTCATGATTCATGATTTATGATTCAATTCATGATTCAATTCATGATTCATGATTCGATCATGATTCATGATTCAATTCATGATTCATTTCATGATTCATGATTCAATTCATGATTCATGATTCATGATTCAATTCATGATTCATTTCATGATTCATGATTTAATTCATGATTAATGATTCATGATTCAATTCATGATTCATGATGCAATTCATGATTCATGATTCAATTCATGATTCATGATTCAATTCATGTTCCATGATTCGATTCATGATTCATGATTCATGATTCGACTCATGATTCATGTTTCATGATTCAATTCATGATTCATGATTCGATTTATGATTTATGATTCAATTCATGATTTATGATTCAATTCATGATTCAATTCATGATTCATGATTCAATTCATGATTCGAGATTCACGATTCAATTCATGATTCATGATTCAATTCATGATTCATGATTCATGATTCAATTCATGATTCATGATTCGATTTATGATTTATGATTCAATTCATGATTCATGATTTATGATTCAATTATTGATTCAATTCATGATTCATGATTCAATTCATGATTCGAGATTCATGATTCGATTCATGATTCATGATTCAATTCATGATTCATGATTCATGATTCATTTCATTATTCAATTCATGATTCATGATTCATGATTCAATTCAGGATTCATGATTTATGATTCGATTCATGATTCATGATTCATGATTCATGATTCAAATTATGATTCAATTCATGATTCATGATTCATTTCATGATTCAATTCATGATTCATGATTCATGGTTCATGATTAAATTCATGATTTATGATTTATGATTCAATTTATGATTCAATTTATGATTCAATTCATGATTCATGATTCAATTGATGATTCATGATTCATGATTCAAATTATGATTCATGATTCGATTCATGATTCATGATTCATGATTCGATTCATGATTCATGATTCAATTCATGATTCATGATTCATGATTCAATTCATGATTCATGATTCATGATTCATGATTCAATTCATGATTCATGATTCAATTCATGATTCATGATTCATGATTCAATTCATGATTCATTATTCGATTCATGATTCATGATTCAATTCATGATTCATGATTTATGATTCAATTCATGATTCAATTCATGATTCATGATTCAATTCATGATTCATGATTCAATTCATGATTCATGATTCAATTCATGATTCATTTCATGATTCATGATTCAATTCATGATTCATGATTCATGATTCAATTCATGATTCATTTCATGATTCATGATTAATGATTCATGATTCAATTCATGATTCATGATGCAATTCATGATTCATGATTCAATTCATGATTCATGATTCAATTCATGTTCCATGATTCGATTCATGATTTATGATTAAATTCATGATTCATGATTCAATTCATGATTCATAATTTGATTCATGATTCATGATTCATGATTCGACTCATGATTCATGTTTCATGATTCAATTCATGATTCATGATTCGATTTATGATTTATGATTCAATTCATGATTTATGATTCAATTCATGATTCAATTCATGATTCATGATTCAATTCATGATTCGAGATTCACGATTCAATTCATGATTCATGATTCAATTCATGATTCATGATTTATGATTCAATTCATGATTCGATTCATGATTCATGATTCAATTCATGATTCATGATTCATGATTCAATTCATGATTCATGATTCGATTTATGATTTATGATTCAATTCATGATTCATGATTTATGATTCAATTATTGATTCAATTCATGATTCGAGATTCATGATTCGATTCATGATTCATGATTCAATTCATGATTCGAGATTCATGATTCGATTCATGATTCATGATTCAATTCATGATTCATGATTCATGATTCATTTCATTATTCAATTCATGATTCATGATTCATGATTCAATTCAGGATTCATGATTTATGATTCGATTCATGATTCATGATTCATGATTCAAATTATGATTCAATTCATGATTCATGATTCATTTCATGATTCAATTCATGATTCATGATTCATGGTTCATGATTAAATTCATGATTTATGATTTATGATTCAATTTATGATTCAATTCATGATTCATGATTCGATTCATGATTCATGATTCAATTCATGATTCATGATTCAATTCATGATTCATGATTCAATTCATGATTCATGATTCATGATTCAATTCATGATTCATGATTCATGATTCAATTCATGATTCATGATTCATGATTCAATTCATGATTCATGATTCGATTCATGATTCATGATTCGATTCATGATTCATGATTCAATTCATGATTCATGATTTATGATTCAATTCATGATTCAATTCATGATTCAATTCATGATTCATGATTCATGATTCATTTCATTATTCAATTCATGATTCATGATTCATGATTCAATTCAGGATTCATGATTCGATTCATGATTCATGATTCATGATTCATGATTCATGATTCAAATTATGATTCAATTCATGATTCATGATTCATTTCATGATTCAATTCATGATTCATGATTCATGATTCATAATTCAATTCATGATTCATGATTCATGATTCATGATTCAAATTATGATTCAATTCATGATTCATGATTCATTTCATTATTCAATTCATGATTCATGATTCATGGTTCAATTCAGGATTCATGATTCATGATTCGATTCATGATTCATGATTCATGATTCAAATTATGATTCATGATTCGATTCATGATTCATGATTCATGATTCATGATTCGATTCATGATTCATGATTCAATTCATGATTCATGATTCATGATTCAATTCATGATTCATGATTCATGATTCATGATTCAATTCATGATTCATGATTCATGATTCATGATTCAATTCATGATTCATGATTCAATTCATGATTCAATTCATGATTCATGATTCGATTCATGATTCATGATTCAATTCATGATTCATGATTTATGATTCAATTCATGATTCAATTCATGATTCATGATTCGATTCATGATTCATGATTCAATTCATGATTCATTTCATGATTCATGATTCAATTCATGATTCATGATTCATGATTCAATTCATGATTCATTTCATGATTCATTTCATGATTCATTATTTAATTCATGATTAATGATTCATGATTCAATTCATGATTCATGATGCAATTCATGATTCATGATTCAATTCATGATTCATGATTCAATTCATGTTTCATGATTCGATTCATGATTTATGATTAAATTCATGATTCATGATTCAATTCATGATTCATAATTCGATTCATGATTCATGATTCATGATTCGACTCATGATTCATGTTTCATGATTCAATTCATGATTCATGATTCGATTTATGATTTATGATTCAATTCATGATTTATGATTCAATTCATGATTCAATTCATGATTCATGATTCAATTCATGATTCGAGATTCACGATTCAATTCATGATTCATGATTCAATTCATGATTCATGATTTATGATTCAATTCATGATTGAATTCATGATTCATGCTTCAATTCATGATTCGAGATTCATGATTCGATTCATGATTCATGATTCAATTCATGATTCATGATTCATGATTCAATTCATGATTCATGATTCGATTTATGATTTATGATTCAATTCATGATTCATGATTTATGATTCAATTATTGATTCAATTCATGATTCATGATTCAATTCATGATTCGAGATTCATGATTCGATTCATGATTCATGATTCAATTCATGATTCATGATTCATGATTCATGATTCATTTCATAATTCAATTCATGATTCATGATTCATGATTCAATTCAGGATTCATGATTTATGATTCGATTCATGATTCATGATTCATGATTCAAATTATGATTCAATTCATGATTCATGATTCATTTCATGATTCAATTCATGATTCATGATTCATGGTTCATGATTCAATTCATGATTTATGATTTATGATTCAATTTATGATTCAATTCATGATTCATGATTCAATTGATGATTCATGATTCGATTCATGATTCATGATTCAATTCATGATTCATGATTCATGATTCAATTCATGATTCATGATTCATGATTCATGATATCAATTCATGATTTATGATTCAATTCATGATTCATGATTCATGATTCAATTCAGGATTCATGATTCGATTCATGATTCATGATTCAATTCATGATTCATGATTTATGATTCAATTCATGATTCAATTCATGATTCATGATTCGATTCATGATTCATGATTCAATTCATGATTCATTTCATGATTCATGATTCATTCATGATTCATGATTCATGATTCAATTCATGATTCATTTCATGATTCATGATTTAATTCATGATTAATGATTCATGATTCAATTCATGATTCATGATGCAATATATGATTCATGATTCAATTCATGATTCATGATTCAATTCATGTTCCATGATTCGATTCATGATTCATGATTCATGATTCGACTCATGATTCATGTTTCATGATTCAATTCATGATTCATGATTCGATTTATGATTTATGATTCAATTCATGATTTATGATTCAATTCATGATTCAATTCATGATTCATGATTCAATTCATGATTCGAGATTCACGATTCAATTCATGATTCATGATTCAATTCTTGATTCATGATTCATGATTCAATTCATGATTCATGATTCGATTTATGATTTATGATTCAATTCATGATTCATGATTTATGATTCAATTATTGATTCAATTTCATGATTCATGATTCAATTCATGATTCGAGATTCATGATTCGATTCATGATTCATGATTCAATTCATGATTCATGATTCATGATTCATTTCATTATTCAATTCATGATTCATGATTCATGATTCAATTCAGGATTCATGATTTATGATTCGATTCATGATTCATGATTCATGATTCATGATTCAAATTATGATTCAATTCATGATTCATGATTCATTTCATGATTTAATTCATGATTCATGATTCATGGTTCATGATTAAATTCATGATTTATGATTTATGATTCAATTTATGATTCAATTTATGATTCAATTCATGATTCATGATTCAATTGATGATTCATGATTCATGATTCAAATTATGATTCATGATTCGATTCATGATTCATGATTCATGATTCATGATTCGATTCATGATTCATGATTCATGATTCATGATTCGATTCATGATTCATGATTCAATTCATGATTCATGATTCAATTCATGATTCATGATTCATGATTCATGATTCAATTCATGATTCATGATTCAATTCATGATTCATGATTCAATTCATGATTCATTATTCGATTCATGATTCATGATTCAATTCATGATTCATGATTTATGATTCAATTCATGATTCAATTCATGATTCATGATTCGATTCATGATTCATGATTCAATTCATGATTCATTTCATGATTCATGATTCAATTCATGATTCATGATTCATGATTCAATTCATGATTCATGATTCATGATTCAATTCATGATTCATTTCATGATTCATGATTTAATTCATGTTTAATGATTCATGATTCAATTCATGATTCATGATGCAATTCATGATTCATGATTCAATTCATGATTCATGATTCAATTCATGTTCCATGATTCGATTCATGATTTATGATTAAATTCATGATTCATGATTCAATTCATGATTCATAATTCGATTCATGATTCATGATTCATGATTCGACTCATGATTCATGTTTCATGATTCAATTCATGATTCATGATTCGATTTATGATTTATGATTCAATTCATGATTTATGATTCAATTCATGATTCAATTCATGATTCATGATTCAATTCATGATTCATGATTTATGATTCAATTCATGATTCAATTCATGATTCATGCTTCAATTCATGATTCGAGATTCATGATTCGATTCATGATTCATGATTCAATTCATGATTCATGATTCATGATTCAATTCATGATTCATGATTCGATTTATGATTTATGATTCAATTCATGATTCATGATTTATGATTCAATTATTGATTCAATTCATGATTCATGATTCAATTCATGATTCGAGATTCATGATTCGATTCATGATTCATGATTCAATTCATGATTCATGATTCATGATTCATTTCATTATTCAATTCATGATTCATGATTCATGATTCAATTCAGGATTCATGATTTATGATTCGATTCATGATTCATGATTCATGATTCATGATTCAAATTATGATTCAATTCATGATTCATGATTCATTTCATGATTCAAATTATGATTCATGATTCATGGTTCATGATTAAATTCATGATTTATGATTTATGATTCAATTTATGATTCAATTCATGATTCATGATTCAATTGATGATTCATGATTCGATTCATGATTCATGATTCAATTCATGATTCATGATTCAAATTCATGATTCATGATTCAATTCATGATTCATGATTCATGATTCAATTCATGATTCATGATTCATGATTCAATTCATGATTCATGATTCAATTCATGATTCATGATTCGATTCATGATTCATGATTTAATTCATGATTCATGATTCATGATTCAATTCATGATTCATGATTCATGATTCAATTCATGATTCATGATTCGATTCATGATTCATGATTCAATTCATGATTCATGATTCATGATTCAATTCATGATTCATGATTCATGATTCAATCATGATTCATGATTCGATTCATGATTCGATTCATGATTCATGATTTAATTCATGATTCATGATTCATGATTCAATTCATGATTCATGATTCATGATTCATGATTCGATTCATGATTCATGATTCATGATTCGATTCATGATTCATGATTGGATTCATGATTCATGATTCATAATTCATGATTCAATTCATGATTCATGATTCAAGATTCAATTCATGATTCATGATTCAAATTATGATTCAATTCATGATTCATGATTCATTTCATGATTTAATTCATGATTCATGATTCATGGTTCATGATTAAATTCATGATTTATGATTTATGATTCAATTTATGATTCAATTTATGATTCAATTCATGATTCATGATTCAATTGATGATTCATGATTCATGATTCAAATTATGATTCATGATTCGATTCATGATTCATGATTCATGATTCATGATTCGATTCATGATTCATGATTCAATTCATGATTCATGATTCAATTCATGATTCATGATTCATGATTCATGATTCAATTCATGATTCATGATTCAATTCATGATTCATGATTCAATTCATGATTCATTATTCGATTCATGATTCATGATTCATGATTCAATTCATGATTCATGAATTCATGATTCAATTCATGATTCATGATTCGATTCATGATTCGATTCATGATTCATGATTTAATTCAAGATTCATGATTCATGATTCAATCCATGATTCATGATTCATGATTCATGATTCGATTCATGATTCATGATTCATGATTCGATTCATGATTCATGATTGGATTCATGATTCATGATTCATAATTCATGATTCAATTCATGATTCATGATTCAAGATTCAATTCATGATTCATGATCAAATTATGATTCAATTCATGATTCATGATTCATTTCATGATTTAATTCATGATTCATGATTCATGGTTCATGATTAAATTCATGATTTATGATTTATGATTCAATTTATGATTCAATTTATGATTCAATTCATGATTCATGATTCAATTGATGATTCATGATTCATGATTCAAATTATGATTCATGATTCGATTCATGATTCATGATTCATGATTCATGATTCGATTCATGATTCATGATTCAATTCATGATTCATGATTCAATTCATGATTCATGATTCATGATTCATGATTCAATTCATGATTCATGATTCAATTCATGATTCATGATTCAATTCATGATTCATTATTAGATTCATGATTCATGATTCAATTCATGATTCATGATTTATGATTCAATTCATGATTCAATTCAGATTCATGATTCGATTCATGATTCATGATTCAATTCATGATTCATTTCATGATTCATGATTCAATTCATGATTCATGATTCATGCTTCAATTCATGATTCATGATTCATGATTCAATTCATGATTCATTTCATGATTCATGATTTAATTCATGTTTAATGATTCATGATTCAATTCATGATTCATGATGCAATTCATGATTCATGATTCAATTCTTGATTCATGATTCAATCATGTTCCATGATTCGATTCATGATTTATGATTAAATTCATGATTCATGATTCAATTCATGATTCATAATTCGATTCATGATTCATGATTCATGATTCGACTCATGTATTCATGTTTCATGATTCAATTCATGATTCATGATTCGATTTATGATTTATGATTCAATCATGATTTATGATTCAATTCATGATTCAATTCATGATTCATGATTCAATTCATGATTCATGATTCTATGATTCAATTCATGATTCAATTCATGATTCATGCTTCAATTCATGATTCGAGATTCATGATTCGATCATGATTCATGATTCAATTCATGATTCATGATTCATGATTCAATTCATGATTCATGATTCGATTTATGATTTATGATTCAATTCATGATTCATGATTTATGATTCAATTATTGATTCAATTCATGATTCATGATTCAATTCATGATTCGAGATTCATGATTCGATTCATGATTCATGATTCAATTCATGATTCATGATTCATGATTCATTTCATTATTCAATTCATGATTCATGATTCATGATTCAATTCAGGATTCATGATTTATGATTCGATTCATGATTCATGATTCATGATTCATGATTCAAATTATGATTCAATTCATGATTCATGATTCATTTCATGATTCAAATTATGATTCATGATTCATGGTTCATGATTAAATTCATGATTTATGATTTATGATTCAATGTATGATTCAATTCATGATTCATGATTCAATTGATGATTCATGATTCGATTCATGATTCATGATTCAATTCATGATTCATGATTCAATTCATGATTCATGATTCATGATTCAATTCATGATTCATGATTCATGATTCAATTCATGATTCATGATTCATGATTCAATTCATGATTCATGATTCAATTCATGATTCATGATTCGATTCATGATTCATGATTTAATTCATGATTCATGATTCATGATTCAATTCATGATTCATGATTCATGATTCAATTCATGATTCATGATTCGATTTCATGATTCATGATTCAATTCATGATTCATGATTCGATTCATGAGTCATGATTTAATTCATGATTCATGATTCATGATTCAATTCATGATTCATGATTCATGATTCATGATTCGATTCATGATTCATGATTCATGATTCGATTCATGATTCATGATTCGATTCATGATTCATGATTCATAATTCATGATTCAATTCATGATTCATGATTCAAGATTCAATTCATGATTCATGATTCAATTCATGATTCATGATTCGATTTATGATTCATAATTCATGATTTATGATTCGATTCATGATTCATGATTAGATTCATGATTTATAATTCAAATCATGATTCATGATTCATTATTTAATTCATGATTCATGATTCGATTCATGATTCATGATTCAATTCATGATTTATGATTCATTATTTAATTCATGATTCATGATTCGATTCATGATTCATGATTCAATTCATGATTTATGATTCATTATTTAATTCATGATTCATGATTCAATTCATGATTCATGATTCAATTCATTATTCATGATTCATGATTCATGATTCAATTCATGATTCAATTCATGATTCATGATTCGATTCATGATTCATGATTCATGATTCATGATTCGATTCATGATTCATGATTCATGATTCATGATTCGATTCATGATTCATGATTCAATTCATGATTCATGATTCATGATTCAATTCATGATTCATGATTCATGATTCATGATTCAATTCATGATCATGATTCAATTCATGATTCATGATTCCATGATTCAATTCATGATTCATGATTCGATTCATGATTCATGATTCGATTCATGATTCATGATTCAATTCATGATTCATGTTTTATGATTCAATTCATGATTCAATTCATGATTCATGATTCGATTCATGATTCATGATTCAATTCATGATTCATGATTCAATTCATGATTCCTTTCATGATTCATGATTCAATTCATGATTCATGATTCATGATTCAATTCATGATTCATTTCATGATCATGATTTAATTCATGATTAATGATTCATGATTCAATTCATGATTCATGATGCTAATTCATGATTCATGATTCAATTCATGTTTCATGATTCGATTCATGATTTATGATTAAATTCATGATTCATGATTCAATTCATGATTCATAATTCGATTCATGATTCATGATTCATGATTCGATTCATGATTCATGTTTCATGATTCAATTCATGATTCATGATTCGATTTATGATTTATGATTCAATTCATGATTTATGATTCAATTCATGATTCAATTCATGATTCATGATTCAATTCATGATTCGAGATTCATGATTTCAATTCATGATTCATGATTCAATTCATGATTCATGATTTATGATTCAATTCATGATTCAATTCATGATTCATGAGATTCAATTCATGATTCGAGATTCATGATTCGATTCATGATTCATGATTCAATTCATGATTCATGATTCATGATTCAATTCATGATTCATGATTCGATTTATGATTTATGATTCAATTCATGATTCATGATTTATGATTCAATTATTGATTCAATTCATGATTCATGATTCAATTCATGATTCGAGATTCATGATTCGATTCATGATTCATGATTCAATTCATGATTCATGATTCATGATTCATTTCATTATTCAATTCATGATTCATGATTCATGATTCATTCAGGATTCATGATTCATGATTCGATTCATGATTCATGATTCATGATTCATGATTCATGATTCAAATTATGATTCAATTCATGATTCATGATTCATTTCATGATTCAATTCATGATTCATGATTCATGATTCATAATTCAATTCATGATTCATGATTCATGATTCATGATTCAAATATGATTCAATTCCTGATTCATGATTCATTTCATTATCAATTCATGATTCATGATTCATGATTCATGATTCAAATTATGATTCAATTCATGATTCATGATTCATTTCATGATTCAATTCATGATTCATGATTCATGATTCATAATTCAATTCATGATTCATGATTCATGATTCATGATTCAAATTATGATTCAATTCATGATTCATGATTCATTTCATTATTCAATTCATGATTCATGTTTAATTCAGGATTCATGATTCGATTCATGATTCATGATTCATGATTCATGATTCATGATTCAAATTATGATTCATGATTCGATTCATGATTCATGATTCATGATTCATGATTCGAATCATGATTCATGATTCAATTCATGATTCATGATTCATGATTCAATTCATGATTCATGATTTCATGATTCATGATTCAATTCATGATTCATGATTCAATTCATGATTCATGATTCATGATTCAATTCAGGATTCATGATTCGATTCATGATTCATGATTCAATTCATGATTCATGATTTATGATTCAATTCATGAATTAATTCATTGATTCGATTCATGATTCATGATTCAATTCATGATTCATTTCATGATTCATGATTCAATTCATGATTCATGATTCATGATTCAATTCATGATGCATTTCATGATTCATGATTTAATTCATGATTAATGATTCATGATTCAATTCATGATTCATGATGCAATTCATGATTCATGATTCAATTCATGATTCATGATTCAATTCATGTTCCATGATTCGATTCATGATTCATGATTCGACTCATGATTCATGTTTATGATTCAATTCATGATTCATGATTCGATTTATGATTTATGATTCATTCATGATTTATGATTCAATTCATGATTCAATTCATGATTCATGATTCAATTCATGATTCGAGATTCACGATTCAATTCATGATTCATGATTCAATTCATGATTCATGATTCATGATTCAATTCATGATTCATGATTCGATTTATGATTTATGATTCAATCATGATTCATGATTTATGATTCAATTATTGATTCAATTCATGATTCATGATTCAATTCATGATTCGAGATTCATGATTCGATTCATGATTCATGATTCAATTCATGATCATGATCATGATTCAATTCATGATTCATGATTCCATGATTCAATTCATGATTCATGATTCAATTCATGATTCATGATTCGATTCATGATTCATGTTTTAATTCATGATTCATGATTCATGATTCAATTCATGATTCATGATTCATGATTCAATTCATGATTCATGATTCGATTCATGATTCATGATTCAATTCATGATTCATGATTCATGATTCAATTCATGATTCATGATTCATGATTCAATTCATGATTCATGATTCGATTCATGATTCGATTCATGATTCATGATTTAATTCATGATTCATGATTCATGATTCAATTCATGATTCATGATCATGATTCATGATTCGATTCATGATTCATGATTCATGATTCGATTCATGATTCATGATTCGATTCATGATTCATGATTCATAATTCATGATTCAATTCATGATTCATGATTCAAGATTCAATTCATGATTCATGATTCAATTCATGATTCATGATTCGATTTATGATTCATAATTCAGATTTATGATTCGATTCATGATTCATGATTAGATTCATGATTTATAATTCAAATCATGATTCATGATTCATTATTTAATTCATGATTCATGATTCGATTCATGATTCATGATTCAAATTCATGATTTATGATTCATTATTTAATTCATGATTCATGATCGATTCATGATCATGATTCAATTCATGATTTATGATTCATTATTTAATTCATGATTCATGATTCAATTCATGATTCATGATTCAATTCATTATTCATGATTACATGATTAATGATTCAATTCATGATTCAATTCATGATTCATGATTCGATTCATGATTCATGATTCATGATTCATGATTCGATTCATGATTCATGATTCATGATTCATGATTCGATTCATGATTCATGATTCAATTCATGATTTCAGATTCATGATTCAATTCATGATTCATGATTTCATGATTCATGATTCAATTCATGATTCATGATTCAATTCATGATTCATGATTCATGATTCAATTCATGATTCATGATTCGATTTCATGATTCATGATTCATGATTCGATTCATGATTCATGATTCAATTCATGATTCATGTTTTATGATTCAATTCATGATTCAATTCATGATTCATGATTCGATTCATGATTCATGATTCAATTCATGATTCATGATTCAATTCATGATTCCTTTCATGATTCATGATTCAATTCATGATTCATGATTCATGATTCAATTCATGATTCATTTCATGATTCATGATTTAATTCATGATTAATGATTTATGATTCAATTCATGATTCATGATGCAATTCATGATTCATGATTCAATTCATGTTTCATGATTCGATTCATGATTTATGATTAAATTCATGATTCATGATTCAATCATGATTCATAATTCGATTCATGATTCATGATTCATGATTCGATTCGTGATTCATGTTTTCATGATTCAATTCATGATTCATGATTCGATTTATGATTTATGATTCAATTCATGATTTATGATTCAATTCATGATTCAATTCATGATTCATGATTCAATTCATGATTCGAGATTCATGATTCAATTCATGATTCATGATTCAATTCATGATTCATGATTTATGATTCAATTCATGATTCAATTCATGATTCATGATTCAATTCATGATTCGAGATTCATGATTCGATTCATGATTCATGATTCAATTCATGATTCATGATTCATTGATTCAATTCATGATTCATGATTCGATTTATGATTTATGATTCAATTCATGATTCATGATTTATGATTCAATTATTGATTCAATTCATGATTCATGATTCAATTCATGATTCGAGATTCATGATTCGATTCATGATTCATGATTCAATTCATGATTCATGATTCATGATTCATTTCATTATTCAATTCATGATTCATGATTCATGATTCAATTCAGGATTCATGATTCATGATTCGATTCATGATTCATGATTCATGATTCATGATTCATGATTCAAATTATGATTCAATTCATGATTCATGATTCATTTCATGATTCAATTCATGATTCATGATTCATAGATTCATAATTCAATTCATGATTCATGATTCATGATTCATGATTCAAATTATGATTCAATTCCTGATTCATGATTCTTTTCATTATTCAATTCATGATTCATGATTCATGATTCATGATTCAAATTATGATTCAATTCATGATTCATGATTCATTTCATGATTCAATTCATGATTCATGATTCATGATTCATAATTCAATTCATGATTCATGATTCATGATTCATGATTCAAATTATGATTCAATTCATGATTCATGATTCATTTCATTATTCAATTCATGATTCATGATTCATGGTTTAATTCAGGATTCATGATTCGATTCATGATTCATGATTCATGATTCATGATTCATGATTCAAATTATGATTCATGATTCGATTCATGATTCATGATTCATGATTCATGATTCGATTCATGATTCATGATTCAATTCATGATTCATGATTCATGATTCAATCATGATTCATGATTCATGATTCATGATTCAATTCATGATTCATGATTCAATTCATGATTCATGATTCATGATTCAATTCAGGATTCATGATTCGATTCATGATTCATGATTCAATTCATGATTCATGATTTATGATTCAATTCATGAATTAATTCATGATTCGATTCATGATTCATGATTCAATTCATGATTCATTTCATGATTCATGATTCAATTCATGATTCATGATTCAATTCATGATGCATTTCATGATTCATGATTTAATTCATGATTAATGATTCATGATTCAATTCATGATTCATGATGCAATTCATGATTCATGATTCAATTCATGATTCATGATTCAATTCATGTTCCATGATTCGATTCATGATTCATGATTCATGATTCGACTCATGATTCATGTTTCATTGATTCAATTCATGATTCATGATTCGATTTATGATTTATGATTCAATTCATGATTTATGATTCAATTCATGATTCAATTCATGATTCATGATTCAATTCATGATTCGAGATTCCCGATTCAATTCATGATTCATGATTCAATTCATGATTCATGATTCGATGATTCA